>NC_089729.1:17248963-17548963 GCF_035083965.1 Branchiostoma lanceolatum
GTTTTCCTATTACATCTGTTTCTTATTACTAGCAAAAGAAGGAAGGAGTTAGCCTGGAAACTATACCATCGGGGGCTCCTCGATATCTCTACGGCGCTGGGAGTGACCCCGCCCGCCCAGACAGCTTAGTCCGCTCGGGGTGTGTTTACGGCCTTGGATTAGATTACGTACGGTGGCGGCGTAATTACGATGGCTGCGAAACTACGGTGGCTGCGAAAGAACACAGGCTGACAGAAGCAGGTCTGTATAGCACGGTGCGTGGGCCCAGTAAAACACATGTACATTTAAGCCGACACGTAGAGACTGGATACCAGACTAGAAGGAGTCTGCAACGAAGGCCAAACCTGATGAGGCTTCAATTGACGTTTTGTTTTACCCGTCAGCATGTTATTGGCAAACCGAATTACAATACACCTCGGTAACGACCAACGACCCATTCCGAGTGGGAAAGACATTCGTATGGAGAACAAGAATCGACCAGGCATGGAGAATTCGATTCACCCCTCTACCTTACTAGTACTACCCTAGATAACTGCTTGCCGTTTTTTTTCAGCGCGCGCAAACACACACACACACACACACACACACACACACACACACACACACACACACACACACACACACACACACACACATACATGTCCACATACAAGTGAATACGACACGTTGAACTGGACAGAAGGTGTATGGTAGGTATGGGCTGGTATTGAATAAAGACCATCTAAAGATCTTGCATAAAGTGACTTACATAGAACTTTTGTAAACTTTTATACTTGATCTGGTTTAAAGTCTACACATTGAAGACCCATGAAAAATGGTTTTATTTTTTCAGAAGCCTAAGACTTGAGGCGTAAGACTTGAGGCGTAGTGTTCATTGATCAATGCTTTCGTAACGTTAGTCAGTGATCCAACATAGTGACTTTCGTAATTAGAGGTAAAGATCTCATTATTGTGAAGGTAATAACAGATTTTTACAGATTAATCAATTAATTTGGACAACTAAGCTGACAGTCAGATGTAATTAATCTCCAAGCAGATCTATCGGTGGCAAAGACAGTATCCAAAGAGCACAAGCAATTGGACTTTGCCATCGTCTTTTCATCGGTAGATCTGCTTGGAGATTAGGGTTTTATCAACTTTACCCAAACCACTTGACAGATGTTGGGCGAACAATTAGAGCTTGACCTGATTATTTCCTTATTAAATAATGACGATATTGGGAAGAGATTCAGACTTCAGACATCGATTTTTCTCTCACTTCAGAAGGAAAGACACATGCTCTACTTGCGACCAACGCATAAGAAATTCAACAGTTCAAGATGTGATTGGTAACTTAAGTTTCCTTTTGACAATTTCTTGATAATGTTTTCCCTTGGCGGATGTCGCTAAGCTCTAAACCAAAACTGGGTTGCGCGGTTGACATCAAATGGACCTAATACGCACTGTGTTATATTGGGTTTCATCGTGTTATCTATTGAACTAGGTTTGACCTGTTTTTGAAAGTACAGCTCTCAAATTTTTATGGTTCATCTATTTTGTATGATGGGCAATCTGGTCTGGTATTGGATAAACGGAAAAGGACAACAGCTCTATATCCTACAAATAGGCTATATGTACGGGTCATTGCACTCGCATAACCCCCTGGCCATTAACATTAATTCGGCGGGTTACATAAATCCGCGACTTTCAAAAACAGGTTTGAGTGATTTCTAGAGCAGCCCCCTCCCAGGTATGTACAGGTTAGATATACAGGAGTGCATTATGCTGGACCTAGGGACGTCGGTCTATTTGGATGTATCTTTTCTGGGTGACGGAATTATGTACCCTGGTGAAATAACGTTAAGACCCCCTCTCGACCCGTGGCACGCTGGCGGAGTCACTGCGGCCGATTGAATTGACAAACCACTCAACGAATTTCATCGACAAAAAAGACGAATCTTTTTATGCTTTGTGTGTTTTGTTGTCTTTTTGGTCATACTTGTACGTTTTGAATGATTTTCCCATTATAAAGTCAAGGGTAACACAAACCCAGCTGTTTAGGACGCAGCGACGCCGCCAGCGTGCCGCGGATCCAGTGAGAGGTAGGCTTAAATGGATGGTGATACCCTGAACAAACAAGTGACTGGAAAACAACTGAAGGTAGCACCATAGTCCAAGCTACACAATAACCAGAACGAGACATGCTATAAAAAGCTAATTATAAGCATTGAAGTCACAAGAATGCGGGGTGACATTAATCACATTAGTCTTTATACAGGTAGACAATTGATTTAACATAGATGTGTGAACATAACTGCGTTTAGTGAAATCTGCAGGAATTGTAGAACCTCTTTTGGATTCAATGCAATTTAACTGTCCAAGAATGGATGGCTATTGTTTTTGCCAGTCATGAACTGCCTTGACTTTGACTATTTGAGCCTAACCTTATTTTTCAGCAAAAGGAAAATCTGTACTGGACAAACCATACGTTGCTCTAAAATACTAATGGTAAACTAAACAAGATGATTTGGGACAAAAGCTTTGATAGTCCATGCCCAGTAATATACTAGTACATGTGCGCATTAGTCTCTATACCAAATACATGTACATTGAATAAAGGCCATAGTTAGCCGACCAGACTACAGCTTGAAACCTATCTCTAGCAATACATTACTTTATGGATATACTGACATACTAGTACTGGATGGACTCCAACTTTTAAGAAGGCCATTTTCAAGTACAGCATCGCTGAATAATGTTGAAATCCGGAAAGCGATAACACAATTAAGAATTAGTAGCCATAGATTGAATATGGAAACAGGTAGATATTTCAATGTAGCTCCTGACCAAAGGTTTTGCCCATTCTGCCCAAATCGAATTGAAGATGAGTTTCACTTTATTATGGAATGCTCTAAATATGATGCCCTACGCGATAAGTTATTCACCTTTATCAATTCAAGTACTTCAGATTTCAAGACACTCAGTGCTACAGATAGATTGGACTATATCGTTAGATGCAACAGCTCACACAGTGTTAAAATAGGCAAATAAATAAAAGATTGTTTTCAAATTGTTATCAGAAAAATAATGATACTCATAATTAGCCCAACTTGAATCATGTAAAACCTAAGATAGTCATTTTGTTGTAGTGAATAGTTTTATTCCATACTTATGTCTTGTTCTATGTTAACTGCTGTTGCCATACTTTGTACCTGCTACAATAGTCATGCAATAAAGTTCTTCTTGTAATTCAATTAGCAATCCAAAATGACATAGGACCAATCTTTATAGAGTCTTCCCTGATAAAATCTTATAGCCATTCATTCATAGAATGTTTATGGAAACCCCCCTCAGCACTCGTATTGCACCTGCGCACCTGGTGATAACAGCTCCGGTGGAGAATGCCACTGAAATGTCACGAGTCAACGGTGCCAGGTCCCAGGACCCCCGTCTTCATTATCACCACCCAACCACAACATCTGGGGCAAACAACGGTCAACAGAATACTCCCACGATGGGACAAGTACTTGTACTTTTGCGAATGAGTAAAATGGAATTTTCTCGTCCACTCCTGTCATCATTTGCTCTTTTCTAAAGAAAAGCTGGTGTACTAGAAGGGACTCCTGCCATACAAGCTACCGCTATGGTCCTTTCTGTGACGTCATTACCTTTTGCTAAAAATACAAAGAGCACAGTAGAAAATTGATTTTAAAAAATCATTAGATGTTTTCAGAAAAGATCAATTTTAACGTGAATGATTTTCAGAATAAAACTGTGCTTAAGTTCCCGCAAATAATGTACTTCATGATAAATAGTCAAAATTACCATCATGAAATTACTATTTATAATGTATACAGAAAATAAAGAAAATAATATTGGGATACTCGACCATCATCATCGTTATCACTTAATGATCATCTCAAAAACCGGTTATTCAAGAACAAACGTGTGGTGACCAAATGTCAAACATTCTGTTAATGCTTGGCTTTTCTCAGTCATTTAAGTCTTTCTTTTCTGGGTATGTGACAAATTTGGTAACGCAAAAAAGTCTTGAAATAGCTTCTTCACAAACGCAACTGAAATCCACAATGGAACACAACTTCTTTGATAAATTGCATGCGAAACTTCCATTTAGAGTAATGTTTCCATTGAGGATATCATTGCAAGTGGAAATGCTTTAACCCAGCTGTAAAAACGCCATTAACCTGAAGGGAAAAATCTTTATACCGGTCACGGATGTCACAAAATGAACTTAGATAGACACGCATACTTTGTCATATTCTCCTGCAGGAGTACAAGGGTCACAGCGATACCGTTGAAGTAGCAAGGCCGACTGTGATGTGAGTAAGAGCTCTTAAAAGCAGTTGTTTCCAACCATTTAACTGTCATTGAACGTCAGGATGCCCATGTATTACACATCCAAGTTCCCTGTCCTGAGTGTAATCTTTGAAAAATTGCCAAGACATCACATCTTTGAAGCAGCATACTTAGGACCCCAACCTTGTAGTATAGAAGCTAGATTGACCATCAGTGTACATGTACTGATACATATCTTAAAGGCACCCAGAGCATTTTATGAGGCTTGAAAACTGGAAATATTCTAGTTGCTGTAATCTTTATGAAATCACTCTCAATGCCACTATTACCACCTTTGCGTGCGGAATTCTTATCAAAAGTGCTCAAAAGCGGCACAAAAATAAGCTACATGGTGATCTTTTAGTTTCACGCGCCAAGTGTAATTAGACCGATCCCATAGCCCCGCCCACCTCCGTCAGAACGTAGAAATGCAAAATTAAAACATGAAAATGCAAATATTTGACGTACATGCAGTCACTCTCTCATTGGTCGAACTGCTAATTGTGATGGCCAGTCAGGATCAGTCTATTAGGGCTTGGATTTTTTTATCAGTTCTCACCACACAACAACATCGTATCGTTGTTCCTTTAATGTCGATATGTAATGGTATAGTGTTATTGAAACTTACTATGTGTAGGAATGACTAGAAATTGGAGCTTTTAGACAAGTTTCAAGCCTCATAAAATGCTTTGGATGCCTTTAAGAACTATTTCCCTAACTGTGTTTACCTTCCTGGACTGTTGTAGGGAAACTCAATACATTTTCCATCCTTACTGTTTCCGTTCACACAATATACATTATTTGTTTGTTACATGTAGCAGTAGTAAACAGAAAAATGCAAATATTTTGTGGTAGTTTTATCACTTGTAATCTTATAAATATTCAAGTTTATTTTGACAAAACAACAGGAGCATATATGGTACACATTATGGTTAACATCAACATGTCAACACCGTAAATTTCACCATCTATTAAAATCATATCTGATGAATAAGATTGCACATCATATTTAATCGATTAATCGATACACTAAGGATGTATGATTCATCTAATCTCTTCTTTCGGATTACCTACTGTTGTGAAAAATCACAGACATCACAAACTGAGTATCACATTTGTATATTGTTACTGCATGGTAGACAATATCTACATGTACATGTAGTGGTAACACCAGCCTGGTAGAGTACTACAGGATACTCAGAGGATTGCCACTACATGATAACTATCATCCTGCATAGCATGACATACATGTACATGTAATCCATTAGTCTGGAATCCAGCCTTGTTCAGGGCTGATTCATTGCACTGGATACCAGACTTAGGCCACAGCAAGTAATTTTTATGGATGACATCAGCTCATTAATTTTCGCCTGATTTCGAGATAAAAAACAAGAAATTTCATTGCCCTCTGACGGTGGTCAACATGCCAAAAATTGGCAAATATGTCGTAAACGTTGACAGTCTAAGGTGTTTCCTTGCATATGAATACCGAGTGTAGTTACTTCAGATGATGGTACAACAAGCTCTTTTCTGCATTTGTTGTAGTTAGTCTATTGAGATGTATACACATCTACGAGGACATATTTACTGTTGAATCAAGGTTTTATATTATATATGAATGAATACAGGATCATATTTCATCGCCTCAATTCTTGTTTAACAAGAATTATGATCTCAAAATTTGAAAATATAGGAATCTTGTTTTTTTTGGCCCGGCTTTGTTTTTTTTGCCCTATCTCATTAATTTTGGAGTCTGCGGAGGATGTCATCCATAAAATTTACTTGCTGTGGCCTAATAATAACAAAAACAGGCCAAAATACCCTCATGGGCTAACATGAACTTATTTCACTGGATTGATAGCAGCATTTTGTCATGTATAATCCTCTTGTTTGTTCTCATGTGTATGGAGGACCTGTGTGTGTTGGATCTTCGCTGAAGGTACAACAGCCACTCTCTGTTTCCCCCCATCCGTGTCCTCTAGTCTCTGACCCCTCGTACTGTGAACATGGCCCTGAAATTGATGTGTCTGTCTCCCACCTTCCCTCACAGGTTGGGCAACTTTTCTAATCTGAGAATCATCTTTTAAAGGATCTTTTCGCAGCATTTGTTCAGAAGTCTGCTCTCTAGGGCTGTCTTTTCTAGCTTCTGGATTGACAGGGTTAGGAGCATCAACAGAATGTCTTGGGTCCTTTCTTTCTGTTGGATTTTGTTTCTTGTCTGCTTCCATAACATTGTAAATGCTGTCCAAAGCCTGTTGCAAGGCACTCACCTGCATTTTTAACAGTACATTCTCAGAGGTTGCTTTAACACTTCCTTCTTGTAAGGCCCTCATAAAAACATCTGCTTGCAGTAATCTAACTTCTTTCTCTTTTAACGCCTGCTTCAATTTTGCTTCGGACTTCATTAAAGCTTCTATTCTGAGATCTTTCTCACTATTTTCTGCATTCAGTCGGATGTTTGCACCCTTAACAATGCGCAGAGCATCTTGTAACTTCTGCGCTTGCGTTCTTAAGGTCTCTATTTCCTCTTTCATACTGGAGAGTTCTCTTTCAAGGCTCTGCATCTGTAAATTGTCAGTTTTTTCCTGACTGTCGGTCATGACCTTGTGGCTGGTGGGATTTGACCTTGGCCTGTTCCTCCTCCTGGCATGTGCAAGGACAAACTCGGCAAGGTTGGGCAAGGTCATTGGAAGGTTGTCAGGGTACTTCACACTCATGTCCTTCCTGTATATAAAAAGTAGGAATTGTTTTGTGACAAATCCATTTCTCTAACTAGTCTAAGACATCTAGAAAGAGAACTAGCCATTAACATATAAGATATCAAGACATGCTCTTGTCAGTCTTTCAAATATCAACACATGGAAAACATAATCAAGCAGAAATATTTTCAGTGTTTTCAAAAAAAATTAAATATATCTCTGGGTCAATAATATATTTATATATCACTGATGACTGAATCTGGTATAATTCATAGGAAAATTTTACAATCATTTTACTGTGTTTTTCTTACCAGTTCTTGCTGTTGAAAACTATTGACAGAAACTTACCTGAGTGCTGGGAAGAAGAGGATTGTGGGATATGCGGGTACTGTGAACTCCCATGGAAGATCATTCTTGTCACCATTAATTCTACAGGTCGTAAAAAAACACCGTTTCATCAGTTGATACAGGTACACATCAAAATAGTTCATTCACAACTTTATTAGTAAACATTTTACCATGAGGTGTCAAGATATTGTAATATAAAGGTGTTTCCTCGATATATGTTTACCAGAAGAAGTACCAATTCTCAGGTGCTATGTGGCGTCGTGTGGCGTAATGTATAGAACATTCGACTGTCAAACAAGGGGACCCGAGTTCGATCCCTGGCTGCCCCCATACATGTCTGGACATGCGCCCCAACGTTGTGCCCTAGGGAAAGGCACTTAACAAGACTTTCCTCACTTCACTCAGGTGTACATGAGTACCTAGCTCATCTAGGGTTAGGGACGTCCCTCGGATAGGACGTTAAATGGAGGTCCCGTGTTTGGGGAGAGCCACACCCCGTGCACATTAAAGAACCCACCACACCTTTCAAAAAAGAGTAGGGGCATGCCCCGGTGTGCGATGGTCCAAAAACCTACAGTCCTACACATGGGTTCGCTGTTAGCAAAAGCCTCCGGCTAGTTGGGCAACCATGTACATGCTGAACCAATAAATAAATAAATAAGTAGGGTTTTACCTTGCTAAGACTAGGTTGGAGGCCCTCTTGAAGTAGGAAGCCAAAAGCAGCCATATGTGTGCCAGGGCAGAACATGCTCCACACCATGGGGCGTAGTACAGCAGCAAAACATCCTGAAACATGGTGTCAGAAGCGGGATGGTTAGATGTACCATGTCAAAACATAAAGATAAAATAATAATAATGTTGTCTTTTTTATTGGTCAGAAATTACCTGCAATGGCAGCCTTACTAGTGCCGAATTGATGCAGGTTTTTGTATACACAACAAATACATATTTGTTTCCACACCTTCACTTTTGTGGAACTGTCGCAAGGGTCTGGGCGGCTGCCATTCGGCGCCAACAGGTGACCTCATTACGACATTCCCCAACCAAAGTCAGGTACCCATTCACACTTGGGTGGAATGAGGAAAGTCGTGTAAAGTGCCTTTCCCAAGGGCACAAGATCGGTGACATGACAGGATTCGAACTCGGGACCTCTTGGTTCTGAGCCGAACGCTCTGCCGTTGCGCCACACGACCCCACAATGATGGTCAGATGTACCATGTCAAAACATAAAGATGAAGCAGTCCTAGAGTACAAGACAGGTGATGATTGGCAACAATTACAAACATCTTTGCCATCTTTTAGTTTTGCTATCTTTCCTTTCTTGTATACCAGAAATGCTACGCCAAAAAAGGATAGAAAATAAATGTCTTATACCTTTGTCTCATCTAACACAACATCGTGGAATGTTTCTCCAGTGACTTCCACCACACAGGGCTGGGTGGCATTGGGAAGACATACACTGTCAGGGGGTGGTGCTGTGTTCAGGTGTCTACTCAGCTGGCTTGTTGTAAAGTTGTGGATAAAAGCAGCTGTAGAATCAAATTAAATCACATTATACCGTTGAAGGGTGGCTGAGGAGTTTTGGGATCTTATTGAAAAAACCCTTTCTTAAGCTTTATAAACCTTCCTCAACCTTAATTTTTTTTTCAGGTAGTGCCTTATAGCAAGGTGATAATTTATGCAAATTAGTATGAGGTCATGATTACGTCATCAAGATTTATAAGGCCACGCCCATTTTTAGCAAAACGGCTCTCCTTGGCTTGTACTTCGATGTTTATCAATATAAATTTGCAGGAATGTACATGATAGCAATACTTAAAGAATTATGCGTGCCAACGAGTATATTTTGAAATATCGATTTTTGGCAAATTTGTTTTGTTTGATAACAATGCAGAAGCTTGCCAGAATTAAGAATCATGTGAAAAAATTGATTATAAAATTCAGAACTGTACACAAGATGCAACTAAAATCAGCCATTTGGAGATATTGCCAGGCTGTTCCAAGACCAGACGTTTAAAGACCATGTTTGCATCATAACTTATAAAAGCATATTGTCTTCAAATACAACAAATTGTAGAAATTGTCATACCTATGTTTGTCTCATTTATGGTCAGACTTGGATCCATGACAAACTGGACTTCATTCTAAAAGAAAAAAGAAGATTCTGCAAATTAAAAAGCTGCAAGAAGACACATAAATGCAGGACCAACTTTCATAATTAAAAACAAATAACGCCACTCAAATCTGACAGCTTTCCCACTGATGTCATTATGATATTGGAGAACCATGTATTAAACACCCTCCTATAAAAGCAGGACCCCTATCGCTCGATTCGTTGGCTTGCTCGCATAGGAGACCTGCTCTTTAGCCCCAGTAGACACAGTTCTGACGTTACTTTAGGTTCAGAACAAATTAACCACCAAATTGTGCCAAATAAGGATAGCTCATTAATCATTCATGAGCAACTGTCAGTAACGTCGCCAGAACCGTGTCTACCGGGGCTAAAGAGCAGGGCCCTTACGCGAGCGAGCCAACAAACCGAGCGATAGGGGTCCTGCTTTTAGGAGGGTGGTATTAAAAATATATATCATTAAAAATATAAGAATACTCACATTGACGTCCACTATGACAATGCTTTCTGTTTCTCCGTTTCTCTCCTTCACTCCAATATTCTCAGCAAAACTCCACTGAGAATTTGAGTCCAACAGATAAAACCCCAGGCTTTTGTTCGTTCTGCATCCGAGCCCTGTGACGTTCACATCTTTTCCTTCAATGTCCACTGCCTCGTCGCTTGCAGATTGCACTGTGTTTCCACTTGCGGAATGTCTAAGATTTGATTCTTTGGAATACAAGCAGCTCTTATCAGTACATACTGTGTTACACTCCGGTTGAGAAGTTTTCACATTCCTAGCTACACTATCGTAGGTCTTTGTATTTTCACACTGAGTTTGCAATCCCTGTTTGCATGCTGGCTCACTGTGTTTTGTGCTATCTATGTTGTTATCTACATCTAAATCTTTACCCTGAGTTTGCAAATAATCTCCAACAGAATTCAAACTGTGAGCACTTTTGGAGGACGGAATTTCTTGCTTGTCAGTCTTCAAGTTTTCAGAGCTGCTGTGTTTTTCAGTTGGTTCATCTGATCCGCGTAGGATTTTGCGATATTCCCTGCTAATGTTGACAAAGTCATGAACAAGTTGTGTGTCGTTACAGTTGAAATAGTCCATGGCAACTTCCCGAAACTAGGAAGGGGAGAGGAGAAAAAATTAACAGAATAAATAGCCATCTTTTCGTTTTCTTTTTAAATAGAACTTAAGATATGTTCAAGTTGCCAGTTTCTGATAATGCATAATTGAAAAAAGCATGTACTTGAAGTAAAAAGGAGTGGTTTGTTACCATAGCAACAGAAGTAGAGTCCCCATCTGGGTTGTCAGGGGTGAAATACAACAGAGATGGCCCTGCCTGCAGTTCTGTGGACAGCTGCAGGCTCTTCACTCCTGCTAGGGGGAGCCACTGCACGGTCTGTAATGACAGAGTTAGAGTATGTAGTCTGAAATCATTGGGGAGGCTAAAACAGGCAAATTCTACAGTTTGTCAATATAGAATACAACACGGGGTATTCCGTATCACCCGAGGTACCAGCCCGACCGAGGGCGGAGGGCGATCTGACACCGTGTTGTATTCTATTTACGTCATACCCACCTGAGAAAACACACATTTCAATGCGGAATGTGCCAACAGTTGAGGGAGTTTTGTGTCCTCGAACACAAAACTGTAACAACATCGATTCCAACCTCTGAATCCTGTATTCGAATTTTCGGCGGCGGCGCAACCGATGCGCTCGAAATGCATTGGAAATATTCTATGGAAGCCCGTGTGATACAACTCTACAACCTCATGTGATACGGATAGTTATCACATGGTCCGGAACACCCGTATCAGGCCCAGGCATGACATAATATACAATACAGCATTGCAGTGTATGAATGTAAATCTGAGACTGATAGAAACTGGTGATGGTTGTAGAATAAAGTATTATCTACCTGCACTCTGTTCTCTTCCACCCATGCCAGGATGTCTTGATGGGAGAAATTCCTGGTGTGGGGATACACCTACCATATGAAAAAAATGTCAGCATCTTGTTGTCAAGTGACATTGCTAGACTAAACCTAAGATTTTCAACCAGCGTTGAACATAAATCTTAAGGGAGGCAAGACATTACATCAGAGATATGTCAAAATGATGATAGCTAATCTTAAGAGGAATATTTCAATATGAAGAACAAGCCCAATGTACAATTCTATCATTAAGATTCATCATCCAAATGAAGCTTATAGCACAACATGTACTGTAAGGCCACACCAATTTTTTTTGTTGCTTCTCCGAATAGCCTCTCCTGTTTTTCCCATTTTGAAAAAAAAAATTGGGTCACTATTCCCATTCACAAATTTTTACTCACGATTTTACTATTTGTTCAGTTGAAAATCTCAATAGCCACCAAAATAGATTATAAAGGCCTGCACATACCTAAAAAGTGTGGTCACATGTTATCATTAAGTTACAATTTTTCATTTATTACAACTATTTCTCGATATCAATCCATATATTACATAGCAAAAGGTAATTCTGTTACTGATATCATAGTACTAGATCAAAGAAAGGGGTTCATTGCATAAAATGAGCCATACAAAGCTTAAATTTAAATAATCCTCTTATTCTTTATGTCATGTAAACCCTTATCTTCACCCCAGACTATTTGCAAAAAAATTTTTTTTTTTTTTTTCACCCTGTCGCTCCAATTTTTTCCTGAAAAAATCTGAGAAGCAACAAATGAAATTGGTGTGGCCTAAGCTTCCTTAACTTATTCATTTTGTTGCTGATAATATATACATGTATCAAGGAGCTATGTTCACAGCAGTAGTGAAAATGAAACTCACCAGTGTATCATTGAGTGTTCTGACCATCACGACAGTCCGTGGCTCTTTGATCTTTATCAGTCCTGCCACCTGTCGGCTAGTGATGACTCCAAATTTGACCCCATGGAATGGTACTGATTGAAAACAAACAAAATGCATGACTTCAACAATGCATTACAAAACTGTTTTAGTAGTACCTCTCCAATAAGGGACTTAATAATGGGACTTTGAAAGAAAAAGCATACGTATACATGTATATATTAGTCAGGCCTACTATGACTTTTGCTTTTATGACATTGATCAAAACTTGATGAGGAATAGTTCAGACATTGTTATACCAAAAACTGGCCGAAAGCAATCGGCCAGTAATAAGATATTGCCAATAACAAGGGAGCTACACGGAGGGCTGTACCTTCCAGTTTGAATCACCCGCACTGTTTCCCTCTCAACCAATGAGCATCGCCTGTATTTAGAATCTCGCCCCCAGTTTTACCTATTTTTTCAAAACATTGTACATGTACTGTATTTTTGTATGCAATGACAAGCCCTAGTCTGTACTTACTCACAGTCGCAGTAGAAGTAGTACATAATTTTCATATTTTGTCCTCAGACAATGTACTGCAGTGTTCCACGTATCTTAAAGGCATCCAGAGCATTTTATGAGGCTTGAAACTTGGATAAAAAAAATTCCAATTTCTAGTCATTCCTACACATAGTGCACAGAATAACACTATACCATTACATATCGACATTAATGAGCAAAGATACGATGTCGTTGTGTAGTGAGAACTGATAGAATATCCAAGCCCTAATAGACTGATCCTGACTGTCCATCACAATTTGCGGTTAGACCAATGAGAGAGTGACTGCATGTCTGTCAAATAGTTGCATTTTTATGTTTTAATTTTGCATTTCTACGTTTTGACGGAGGTAGGCGGAGCTATTGTATTGGTCTATTTACACTAGGCGCATGAAACTAAAAGATCACCATGTAGCTTATTTTTGTGCGCTTTTGAGCACTTTTGATAAGAATTCCGCACGCTAATGTAGTAAAGAGTGGCATTAAATGTCAATTTCATAAAGATTACAGCAACTAGAATATTTCCAGTTTTCAAGCCTCATAAAATGCTCTGGGTGCTTTTAAACAAGAGGATACACACCTTTTTCCAAGGCATTCTGTGCAGCCAGATAGTAGTGTAGATATCCAAGTGTGGGTCTCCAGGCACTGAAGTCAAAGTAGGCAAGTACTCCTGTCTGTATGAATAGTACATGAAACTATTGTTAGTAGAGCTGTGTACCTAAACAAATTTTAGGTACAGGTACAGGGGTTTAGGTACAGGTCCGGACCTGAACCTGTACCTAAACTACTTGTTCAGAAAATGGTAGATTTTCAATAAGTAATTTATTTTCTTTCGAATGCTTGTTCAGCCACACGGCCACTTTTCAACAAAGTTGAAGTGGAGGGGAAGGAATCACGGATAAAGAGTACAAAAGAAACTTTATATGAACTATATCAACACAATCATAAATAATAAGTCGAAATAACTAGATAAAAAAAGACATGAATACATCATTAAGCATATCATTAATAAGTCATTAAGTCCAGTAAGTACTCACATCTTCTAGTGCAGAGAAGAAGACCAGGTCCTCCAAGTCTCTAATATATGTCACTGGTGAGGCCACCCTGCGCAGAAACTTCATCATATGCTTGGTAGTGACGGGACCGTTGTACTCGATCCCCTCAAGCCTTGAGTTGTAAACAAAGAATTTGGGAAACTTCTGGAAAGCGAACTTTTTCCTGCATTCACCAGCGTATTCCCAACAGTTAATGGCTGCAAAAAAGATCTGGAAAAAAGGGGAAAAAAACCCAGATATCAAACCTTCTTACAACATCAAGCTTTGAGGTACACATCAGCAAGAGATTATACACTCATTCAAACCCTGGACTTATCGTGGAATCCTAATTATCTCCATGAAAAATGGAGATATAGTTTTGGGTGTGTCTGTCTGTCTGTCTGTTTGTGTTTCCGCATTTTCCGGACTACTCTAGTTAGCATAACTCAAGAACCTCCTGATGGATTATGATAATATTTGGTATGTGGGCGGGTGTTGTCAAGCCGAACATCAAGGTCGATTTTGGGCCCCCTGGTATGCGACCTTGGAACTGCAGCAGAACTTCGGTTTTTGTATCTTTTTACCTGGACGTGCCATGGTCTTCATTTTTTTTGTGGCAGATAGCTTGTGATGTAATAAAGAAGTGGTGTAGGTTTGGGCCCCCTAGCAGCTTGTTGTATCACAGTGGCATTTGTACCTAGTCCTGAACTACATGTAGATACACCCCTTTTTACCATGTCATAACGAAAGTAACAGAAATTCTATCTAAGACTCGATACACGCTGGGAAAAGTTTCTGGACGAACAACAACGACGAACTTCTTTGACGTCAGGCATTTTTATGGCCAGTACGACTTGGAGGTAAAGCGCAACGAAGTCATGCGGGCCATAAAAATTCTTGACATATGACGCTCGTGCCAATGCACACCCAGGGAAAAAGGCGACATACGTCAAAGACTTGTTGTACATTATTGTCGTACGTCTAGAAAATTTTCCCGGCGTGTATCGGGTCTAAGGCAGTACAAGGATAACTCTCACCTCCTTGTGCAACTCCTTTCCAACCTCGCCATAATCCTGAGCTGCCAGTTGGGACTCTGCGCACCATGGGGCGTAAAACATGACCATGGACAGCTCGCTATGTGCAATCAGTTTCTTCATGGTCTGCACATCTCCTGATCGGAACTCCCTTACAGGTGACATGGGGTGGAACAGGCGCTGGCTGGGGTTGACTGCATAGTGGGAACTGTGATGGGAAAAGGGTTGTTATGATTTAACTTCTGTTATGATTTCTAGGACAGAATTATACAAGCATTCATTTTTTCCACACACCATTCGACGGTGGAATGCTCTGCCCGGCACGGTTGTGACGGCTCCCACAGTTGAGTCTTACCGTGCCAGGCTGGAGGCCTGCCCGCCTTAGCCTGGGACCTCCCCCCCACTACTTTGCCCCCCGCGGGGTTATATGGGGGTATGCAAGATGATGATGATGATGAACTTAATATTGTACAGACCACCTTGTTTAGATTCTGCCCTGAGACATAGATTGCCAAAAATACAAACATATTATTCATAAAAAAATCTATTGTTTTTCATCTGTTTAGTGCTGGTATGTTATGCTGAAGGGCGGTTATACTGGCTAAGCAGATGCACAAGTATGTTACTTGTGCATTGTTGGCCGACAAACATTTTTGTCTGAAGGTTTGCTCCCACTTGTTAGATGTACCATTTGTATCTTTTACGTTTTAGTATCTGTGCGATAGCATTAGATAGTACAAATATTCTGTAGATTAGTACTAACATAAATATTAAGTAATTTATTACGTAATCTATTAGTAGGGCTAGAAAATCATTTTTGGAAATGGGTGCACTGGTGTACCCAACCCAAAAAGTTAGGTGCACAGAAAGAATTTCGGGTGCACGACATAAAATAAAGTTGAATGTCGGCAAAACATAATATTACAAAAATGGCTTATTTCTTAATTTAAGAACTTCAATCTGTAATTCTATAGCTAACCTTAAAATCTTAAACAAGTGATACATCAAATAAAGTACAAGACATCAATTTGCATGAATTCAGCACAAGTCGTTACGTAATTTTACTTTCTGAAGCAGAGATATTTTCATAAATTATATCTGATGTCCCTCCCACAGCCCCCCTCCCCCTTTTGTCACGAGAGAAAGGTGTCACCGCGAAGCGTTAATTGAGATGTTTACTTAACAAAATGCTTCAACAAACATTAACACTCACCTCCTAGAAGCTTTAACGATGTAAAAGAACAGTCCCACTAGTAGACAGACCACCAAACGGATCGCCGCAAGTCGTAGCATGGCTCTCTTCTTCGTTCGTTTTTCTCTCAGCCTTGTCCGTTTCTTCTCGTCTGCGTTGTTCGACGTCTCACCATTCTGGTTCGCCACCTGGCGTTCAACCATCGCCCCATACTACACTACAATAGCTGCAGGACACGTATGGTGGCACGCTGACGTAGACATAGGTCGATACGAACAACTTCTGTCAACAAAACAGCAAGCACCATATTTTTTCTCTCCACAAAGTACACGTCTCTTTCCGGTTGGAAACGAGGGCGACAGAACGTACAAAAGAATTATCATAATCGGTTATAGAACTTTCATTGAATCTGAGTACCTGGTAACTATCATCACAGAATTATCATATATTTTTTTCAAGTTTATTTATGGAGTATTTTGACTATTTCGTATTATTTATCTGTCGTACATTGATTCGTTGAAAGAATTGTTGTTTGTCGCTCTCTAACAAGCAGTTGAAAGGTCATTCGTTTTTGGCATTACCTGTGGGGCGGAGACACACAGGTGGGAAGCCACAAAGGATCATGCTTTTTCTAAAGCTGAGAATGCACTTTGAATAGCTATCCATGCCTCGCATTAGGCCAGAGCATATCGGGATTTATGCCATACCTGGGTCGCGAAAACATTTGATACGGGTGTTCCGCATCATGTAATAATTTTCCTTATGCCATTATAACCTGGGCTGTGAAAATGTTCGATATAGGTGTTCCGCATCGTGTGATAATTTACTTATGTCATGCCTGAGCCTGATACGGGTGTTCCGGACCGTGTGATAACTATCCGTATCACACGGGGCTCTGGTTTTATCACACAGGCTTCCATAGAATACTTAGAATGCATTTCGAGTGCGCCGCTGTCGAAAAGTCGAATACTGGATTCGGTCGTTGGAATTGTGGCTGTTACAATTTTCTGTTCGAGGACACTAACTTTTCTCAACTTCTGGTGCATTTCACATTGTTTTAGAAAGTAATGTTAAACTAGTGTTAGAAGTCTCAGTGGTTAAAAAAAGATAAAGTCCAAAATACACTGTACTTCATTAGCCTCCTTCGCAGACTTCCTATGAACAGCGGTGTTTATAGGGGGGGGGGGGAAGGTTCTCTGCCAAGGGAGTTGTGTAGACGAGGGACGACGTCTACACAACTCCCTTGGCAGAGAACCTTGCCCCCCCCC
This sequence comes from Branchiostoma lanceolatum, assembly GCF_035083965.1. Lineage (NCBI taxonomy): Eukaryota > Metazoa > Chordata > Leptocardii > Amphioxiformes > Branchiostomatidae > Branchiostoma > Branchiostoma lanceolatum. The sequence goes on from NC_089729.1 coordinate 17,266,370, forward strand.
CCCCCCTATGAACACCGCTGTTCATAGGAAGTCTGCGAAGGAGGCTAGTACTTCATTGAGATGAGCCCCAGGAGAGTTTAGAATGTAACTATGTGAGATTTTCATCCATCCCTTTTTATACTAACCTCATTGCTTGTACGAACTACAAGACATGCCAAGAGTCGAAACAGGTTTCTTTTTGTCTATATTGTACAAAACAAATGGTACTGACAAGCTCATCGGCCATGCTGCATTTTAAAGCCCATTTCACATATTCAGGACCTTCCCACGACCTTACTCCGGACCACTCCCAACCAAGGTCAGCGCTTGGTTGTCAGAGGTAGCAGAACACAGTTTCCGGCCTATGGGGATTTCTATAGTTAAGGGCCCCAAGGTGACTAGCTTCGACGCGGTAAAAAATGTAACGCGGTGCACTTGAGAAATACGAAAAACGAATATGTTTGAGTTTAGGGTACAACCTACAAATAAATAAAAAACCGAAAAATCCTGTCGGCGGCGTATCGGCTCCTCATGCCCACTTTGAAACAGCGCTCTGCGAGAGGTCACTGAACTGCACCGACTGACCCCGTGAGGCGGTTGCACAAGATGGCGCATTTATACACAAAGCAGAAAAGGCCTACTCTCCAAGCAGAGCTAGGGTTTCGGCTGGTTTTTAACGTGTTTTTAGGCGTTTTTGTCATGCCTTCTACTTTGTCATCGTTTTTGTTGTGTCGCAAACCCAAGGGGTTAAAGATAGAAAGAAACCATGACAAAGTAGAAAGCCCGACAAAAACGCCTAAAAACACGTCAAAAACCTGCCGGACCCACTTCTCTGCTTGGAGAGTAGAAAAGGCCCACTATCCAAATCCTACGGTCTACAAGTCGACATATTTCTACACCACACAGCACAGTTTACATATGGATGCCTCTCACATGTAGCTTCGTTTCTACCCAGTCTTCGAGAGTTTCGGCCGCACTATTTTCTGGGCCGCGTCATAGATTAAAACTGTAATCTGCTACCTCTATAATGCTTTAAGTATGGGGTGGGGGGGGGGGGGCGTAACTTTGGTCAGCTATTACTTCCTAACCATGAATAAGAAAGTAAAGTGCATTTCATTTCCTCAAATACCCACCAAGTGCCCTATCGTTTGAATGTAAAGTTTGAACATTCTGATAAAGAGATTAAATTTTAGACCGGAGCAGTTGGTCTATAATGCTTTAAGTATGGGGTGGGGGGGGGGGGGGCGTAACTTTGGTCAGCTATTACTTCCTAACCATGAATAAGAAAGTAAAGTGTATTTCATTTCCTCAAATACCCACCAAGTGCCCTATCGTTTGAATGTAAAGTTTGAACATTCTGATAAAGAGATTAAATTTTAGACCGGAGCAGTTGGTCTATAATGCTTTAAGTATGGGGTGGGGGGGGGGGCGTAACTTTGGTCAGCTATTACTTCCTAACCATGAATAAGAAAGTAAAGTGATTTCATTTCCTCAAATACCCACCAAGTGCCCTATCGTTTGAATGTAAAGTTTGAACATTCTGATAAAGAGATTAAATTTTAGACCGGAGCAGTTGGTCTATAATGCTTTAAGTATGGGGTGGGGTGGGGGGGGGGGGCGGGGCGTAACTTTGGTCAGCTATTACTTCCTAAACATGAATAAGAAAGTAAAGTGATTTCATTTCCTCAAATACCCACCAAGTGCCCTATCGTTTGAATGTAAAGTTTGATAATTCTGATAAAGAGATTAAATTTTAGACCGGAGCAGTTGGTCTATAATGCTTTAAGTATATGGTGGGGGGGGGCGTAACTTTGGTCAGCTATTACTTCCTAACCATGAATAAGAAAGTAAAGTGATTTCATTTCCTCAAATACCCACCAAGTGCCCTATCGTTTGAATGTAAAGTTTGAACATTCTGATAAAGAGATTAAATTTTAGACCGGAGCAGTTGGTCTATAATGCTTTAAGTATGGGGGGGGGGGGCGTAACTTTGGTCAGCTATTACTTCCTAACCATGAATAAGAAAGTAAAGTGATTTCATTTCCTCAAATACCCACCAAGTGCCCTATCGTTTGAATGTAAAGTTTGAACATTCTGATAAAGAGATTAAATTTTAGACCGGAGCAGTTGGTCTATAATGCTTTAAGTATGGGGTGGGGGGGGGGCGTAACTTTGGTCAGCTATTACCTCCTAACCATGAATAAGAAAGTAAAGTGATTTCATTTCCTCAAATACCCACCAAGTGCCCTATCGTTTGAATGTAAAGTTTGGACATTCTGATAAAGAGATTAAATTTTAGACCGGAGCAGTTGGTCTATAATGCTTTAAGTATGGGGTGAGGGGGGGCGTAACTTTGGTCAGCTATTACTTCCTAACCATGAATAAGAAAGTAAAGTGATTTCATTTCCTCAAATACCCACCAAGTGCCCTATCGTTTGAATGTAAAGTTTGAACATTCTGATAAAGAGATTAAATTTTAGACCGGAGCAGTTGGTCTATAATGCTTTAAGTATGGGGGGGGGGCGTAACTTTGGTCAGCTATTACTTCCTAACCATGAATAAGAAAGTAAAGTGATTTCATTTCCTCAAATACCCACCAAGTGCCCTATCGTTTGAAAGTAAAGTTTGAACATTCTGATAAAGAGATTAAATTTTAGACCGGAGCAGTTGGTCTATAATGCTTTAAGTATCGGGTGGGGGGGGGCGTAACTTTGGTCAGCTATTACTTCCTAACCATGAATAAGAAAGTAAAGTGATTTCATTTCCTCAAATACCCACCAAGTGCCCTATCGTTTGAATGTAAAGTTTGAACATTCTGATAAAGAGATTAAATTTTAGACCGGAGCAGTTGGTCTATAATGCTTTATAAGTACTGGGTGGGGGGGGGCGTAACTTTGGTCAGCTATTTCTTCCTAACCATGAATAAGAAAGTAAAGTGATTTCATTTCCTCAAATACCCACCAAGTGCCCTTTCGTTTGAATGTAAAGTTTGAACATTCTGATAAAGAGATTAAATTTTAGACCGGAGCAGTTGGTCTATAATGCTTTATAAGTATGGGGTGGGGGGGCGTAACTTTGGTCAGCTATTACTTCCTAACCATGAATAAGAAAGTAAAGTGATTTCATTTCCTCAAATACCCACCAAGTGCCCTATCGTTTGAATGTAAAGTTTGAACATTCTGATAAAGAGATTAAATTTTAGACCGGAGCAGTTGGTCTATAATGCTTTATAAGTATGGGGTGGGGGGCGTAACTTTGGTCAGCTATTACTTCCTAACCATGAATAAGAAAGTAAAGTGAATTCATTTCCTCAAATACCCACCAAGTGCCCTATCGTTTGAATGTAAAGTTTGAACATTCTGATAAAGAGATTAAATTTTAGACCGGAGCAGTTGGTCTATAATGCTTTATAAGTATGGGGTGGGGGGGGGGGCGTAACTTTGGTCAGCTATTACTTCCTAACCATGAATAAGAAAGTAAAGTGAATTCATTTCCTCAAATACCCACCAAGTGCCCTATCGTTTGAATGTAAAGTTTGAACATTCTGATAAAGAGATTAAATTTTAGACCGGAGCAGTTGGTCTATAATGCTTTATAAGTATGGGGTGGGGGGGCGTAACTTTGGTCAGCTATTACTTCCTAACCATGAATAAGAAAGTAAAGTGATTTCATTTCCTCAAATACCCACCAAGTGCCCTATGGTTTGAATGTAAAGTTTGAACATTCTGATAAAGAGATTAAATTTTAGACCGGAGCAGTTGGTCTATAATGCTTTATAAGTATGGGGTGGGGGGGGGGGCGTAACTTTGGTCAGCTATTACTTCCTAACCATGAATAAGAAAGTAAAGTGATTTCATTTCCTCAAATACCCACCAAGTGCCCTATCGTTTGAATGTTAAGTTTGAACATTCTGATAAAGAGATTAAATTTTAGACCGGAGCAGTTGGTCTAGGTAGCAGAACACAGTTTCCGGCCTATAGGGATTTCTATAGTTAAGGGCCCCAAGGTGACTAGCTTCGAAGCGGTAAAAAATGTAGCGCGGTGCACTTGAGAAATACGAAAAACGAATATGTTTGAGTTTAGGGTACAACCTACAAATAAATAAAAAACCGAAAAATCCTGTCGGCGTATCGGCTCCTCACGCCCACTTTGAAACAGCGCTCTGCGAGAGGTCACTGAACTGCACCGACTGACCCCGTGAGGCGGTTGCACAAGATGGCGCATTTATACACAAAGCGGAAAAGGCCCACTATCCAAATCCTACGGTCTACAGGTCGACATATTTCTACACCACACAGCACAGTTTACACATGGATGACTCTCACATGTAGCTTTCTACCCAGTCTTCGATAGTTTCGGCCGCACTATTTTCTGGGCCGCGTCATAGACCCCGGGGGTCGCGGATTAAAACTGTGTTCTGCTACCTTGTGAATAGCCTGTAATCCATCCTATTCTTGATCCAATTCGTCCTTATGTCTGATGAATACTGCCCTTCAGGAGACCCAATGCAGAACATTATCTATTTGTCCTCCAGTTCGAAAACTGCAATCGCCAGCAAAATTGAAGTCTTTTATGTTTTCCAAGTACCCGCCGTCATAGCACACCGTGGGACTGACGTCTGTAGCGTTGCCATGGCTACGGACCAAGAGGATTTAAAAGGAGTGCGGCACGTCGTGAAGAACAGACCAGAAACAGGAAAGTGCAGAGAGAAAACTTTCTATGATCCGACGAACATAAGGCAAGCAAACCACCGCCGCCTGATCCACCGGTAAGTCTGTGGATTCTACCTATAATGTTATCACGCGAAAAGGTTGTTTCCTAACCTTGTATTTCATTCCGATCTCCGAATCCGGCATTCGAATTTTCGACGGCGGCGCAACCGGCGCGCTCGAAATGCATTCTAAATATTCTATGGAAGCCCGTGTGATACAAATCTAGAACCTCATGTGATACGTATAGTTATCACACGGTCCGGAACACCCGTATCATGTCCAGGTATGACATAAAATACAATACAATGTTTTTCATCCACCAAAAGAAAACTAATTTTTGTATCAACCGGATTTCCAGATACTGTTGGCCATTTTCCAGACTGTTCCTGTTGAGACCCCCCTCCCCCCCCCCCCCCCCCCCCCCGCTTCACAAGACCGTGGTGGACGGGAAGGGCGACCCCCGTAGCCGGTAAGAACCATTCTCACTCCGCTCGATCGTACTGAAACTGCTGCTTGTCAGATTTCAGCGTGCCTACACGCTGTTCTCCTTGGTATTCTTAAGCACAATATTATCCGCCAATCCGACTCGGTCCACCCGACGAAGTTTACAGGACCGTGCAGTGGACAGAGTTGGTAGGCAGGTAAAGGTCTTGATGGTACCGGACAGACCAGTGTGCTGTCTTCTGAGTTTCGGCGTGTCTACAAGCTGGTTTCCTCGGCTGTCTCAAGCTCCGTTGTCCGTCCATCTATTTGACTCTGTCCGCCCCCAAACGTCAGACCTAATCAAGTCTAATGTCAGCGTCGGTCGGTGTTGGAAATTATCATCTTATCGCTACTACGTGCGATTGAAAGCTCTGAATCATTTTCTTCTCTTTTTTAAAACTCTAGTCGGTAGGTACAGGATTTGTATAGTTGAAAACCTTTTTCCACTCCTGATTGCAATTCAAGGTTCGATTCAAGCTAAAATGTCTTACAAATGAAAAACCATTTTGTTCTCGCGATCACCATAATCAGCACTGTCCTTAAAACCCTGGGAGTGTTTGGGAGATTGTATCTTTGGAAGGCCATAAGTCTAGACCAACAGTATAGATTGAAGTGCTTTCTTTCACTTTTGACAAAGATTTGATCCCACTTTCATCTTATAGTTTACAAAATTTCATCTAATCGCTTTTACATACGTACATGTTTTGAAGACTGAAAAAAGTTTTTTTTTTCTATTAAAGATTAGAAGGTAGCTACATGATTGTTTTTGAAATGATTTGTTTTTTATTCAAGGATGCAATTTCAAGAAAACATGTCTGACAAATGAAAAATCATTTTATTTTTGCGATCACCATAATCAGTTTATTATTTTCCTCGAAACCTTGGGCGTATTTGGGAGATTGTATCTTTCGAAGGCCATAAGTCTAGACCAATCAGCATAGGTTGGAAAGTGCTTTCTTTTTTTCACGTTTGACAGAGAGCTTCTTTTATTCCACTTTCATCTATGTTTTGAAGCTTAGAAAATAGATTTTCCTTTTTAAAATCCTCTCGGTAGTTCTAGGATTATCATTAAAAACTTGTTTTATTCGAATTCCGATGGCAAGTTAAGGTTCATATTAACGGTTCGAAATGTCTTACACATAAATAATCATCTTGATACGACGATCACCATAGTCAGTTGCTTTCCTCAAAACCTTGGGCGTGTTTGGGAGATTGTATTTTTTGAACGCTAAAAGTCTAGACCAATCAATAGATTAAACAGCGCTTTCTTTCTTTCACTTTGAGGCATTTGTCAATTCATAGCAAAACGTACAACTGGAAAAAAACGGAGCACTGGAAAAAACTGCACTCTCCCGTGTAATGGTAACGTTACAAAAAAGTGATCCAATAAAAAGCTTGCAAAAAGTGGTCGATGTGGAATGATAATCAAATGGGGCGGCAACGTGGAACCTTTTACTTGGTCAGTGCCATATGGCTGTATATGATAGTATCCTATTTATCATGCGTAGCCCTAGGTCCTCCTGTGTGAGTGATGCGGAGAATCGTCGTCTGAAGCCTAAAGGCACCTATGTGCTGAGGCGACCGCCCTAAAGCGGGCGCATACCTCTAGCCAAGCAGAAACATGTCCGGGGAGGGCGGGTGGGTACGCTTCAGGCTCCAGACGTGGCCGGAGGACCCGGAGCTCACATGAAAGTGTACTATGGGGCACTATACCTTATTTACATAGGGGGTATGACGTCACACCGTCTGACCAATGGCTGTGCATGTTAAAAAGTATCCTATTTATCATGCGTAGCCCTAGGTCCTCCTGTGTGAGTGATGCGGAGAATCGTCGTCTTTCGCTTTCGCCGTCTCTGGCTGTTGAGCCCATTCCTTCCGTTTTATTCTCCACATCAGAACATACTAAGATACTTGATGCCTTCTCACCTGCCCCTCTCTCATCTTAACTCTTCCCAATCATCCCTTGCTCATCTCCCTTATTCTTATCTTCATCACCCCTCCCTTATCTTACCCCTCTCTCATAAGATGCCCACTCTCATGCCACTCTCACATTTTGTCCTACCCCTTCCTCATCGCGCATCCATCCTACCACCAGCCTTTCCTTACCTAAACCCCTCTCTTACCATCCCAAACCTAAGAAAAACTTATCTTCCCCCTCCGATGCCTTTCTAACAGTCTGTACCGCATAATTATTAATACCTTATTCCGACAAAGTCTCAGTCCCGGACGAGTGCAGTTCCCTTGTTGCAATGACTTACCAAAAAAGAACAGGTTTAACCGTGTCAGAGACTGCGCCGTACACCCAACGCCTGCTTGAACTTGAACCGCGCCCTTCATGATCAGATGGATTAAAGCCTTCCTTAGACCTTACCCACTCAAGCTGGACTGTCCGATACTATTACCATGGAACATATTCCGACTCCACCTATGCCCCTGACTTTCCCAGCCAAAATTACCCGAGCCACGCGCTCCGCTGGCTCTTAAGGCTGAAAAATTAGTGGATGACTTGACCTGACAAAACCCCCAAATTCATTCCTCCCAACATTCCACAGCCCCTTAACAACATGAGAATACGCCCAAAGACAAACAAAATGTTGCATATCCACTTCAGGAAGACTCATGTCACACACTATCGATTTGCTCCCAGAAAAAGGGGAACATTCAACGAATGAACATTACGAGGGTGATAGGCGTTATCCCCCAGGCTGAACTCTAAGAAAACTCTTACCAGGACTCAAAGCGTACCCAACAAAACAGCGCTTATACTTCCTCAGGAAGGTATAGCCCCTTCATCTCTGCAATAACGACCATATTACGGTGCATACCTCCCACACTCATCCCGTTCTCGAAAATGCCGCTTCAGACAGCCAAATACGTGGATAAGTGAAAAAGATCGAGGGGGTCGAACAACCGCCACCCTGCGTGTGGAATAATACCTCCTACGCCACCGCCTACTCCCAACTGGAACTGCTACCCATCCGCTCACCGCGTAGAACTCTGAGACATTCACTGAGATACTCTTTAGCAAGTACTGCTATCAACTAGAGGAAACAACAGTGTTCCCGGTCGCGACCGTCAAACAAACCTGACCCTCACCATGACTGGACTGGATATTATACGAACAGTGTATACCTGGACGGACCAGTTCTCTGAACGCCCAAAAGTAATCTGACGCCACTTAAGGCCCTTCTGGCCGCCCTGTTCCCTTTTCCCCCGAAATAAAACCATTCCCAAATGTACAAAACCTTACGGGCTCCAACTCCGACCTTTCACAGCCCAGCTCGCTACGAGTGTATTTTACCGACATCTGGACGTCGTCGAAACCAAAACTTCCATAAAATCTTGCCAACCATGTCATACTCTCTCAGAAGGCTTCCCAAAGACTTCACGAGTAAGCCTTCCCCTTGTAGAGAAAACAAATTTGCTACCCCTGGTTTACCCACTCCGCCTAAAACACCCAATGCCAGCTGCAGGAGTACCCGTTACACTGACTCACAAGTGGTGGGACTAACCCTTTCAAGTTAGCGGATAATCTTGCCCTTTAACACACCATACCAACCCAGCGTCCGGAGCATTGCACTGAGACGCGATCTCGCGAGTCTGTACCTTCAGCAGCCTCAAACTGGCTTTCCCTAAACTCTAGACAAACTGCCGCCTTTACTTCACTTCCCTTCCACGATATCTTACCAGAGTTCTCTCCTGTGTCACCTGTCTCATCTGTGCTAGCCGTAGGTGTTGTACTTTCCTTTTCCCCGAAGTCATCCAGTAGTTAGCTCGTTCATGTGGAGATTGTCCAACGCCCTCTGCAAAAATCTTTTCCTCAACAGCCGCCAGGAGTGGAATCACCCCCTCTCAGCCACATGCAAATACCCACTCCAGCGTGAACAACAGACCCTGTTATCCCGCGCAATCTTAAGTTTAGCGAACATCAAAACTGTGGTGTATGCAGTGCCGACATTCCTTCTCACCAATCCACGATCTCTTGTCAACAAAACTGACGGATTCCAGGCCGTTCTATCGAGCAATAACGTGGACATTGCTGCGATCTCTGGGTCCTGGTTTTCTCTTTCCACGCCACAAGAACGTCAGACGAGAGATACCCCGTGTACTCTAAACGTCGCACAGATCGTCGCGGCGGTGGGGCAGCAGTGTAGGTGCGCGACGGCATACCGTCCCGTGTCATATCTGAAATCACTGTCCCAGAACAACTGGAATACCTGTGTGTGTACGTGCGACCCCAACGCATGACTCGTCAGTTTTCGTCGATCACCGTACGCACCTCGTACTCACCGCCGCCGTCACCGCACGACGATTAACTCATAGAACACCTCATTTCATTTCCGGATCAAATGCGTACAGCTTTTTAGAACATTGGTGTCGGCCATCTAGGGGACTTCAATCAGATGTATATTCCCAACATCCTCTTAGACCGTGCTCTCTCTCAGGATCTCTCAAGTTGTTCGAAACAGCACCAGGGGAAGCGCCAACCTTAATCTTATCGTGACAAAACCATGAAAAAGTGCTAAAAAACTACCGAAATCCTCCCACCGATTGAACTCAGTAACCACTGTCGTATCCTGGAAAGCTCAAGTGAAGCTTAAACAAAATGACTGTAGAAAGATGCTTACTCGTGACATTCACGAGCCTAATCTGAGCAACTTTGGGAGATGGACTACTACCCAACCTTGGAGAGAAGTTTTCACCGCAACCACGACTGACGAAAAGGCTGACGCCTTCTATAGCCCCCCTGACCTGTGCCATCGCCAAGTTCTGCCCCAACTAAAACTGTCAAACCACACCACAGTGACAAACCCTGCGAAACACTCAGAATCAATCACCTGATAAAGCAGAGACAGAGAACTTTCACGTCTGGGAGTCTCACCGTCACGTCTAAGTTTTACAGAGACAAGGTTCAAAGAGAGAGGGGCGCAAGAAGGGCAAACCTAGGTCGCGGTACAACGGTTGCAAGGCCATGTGAGACCTGAACAAAAAGGCCAACTTGATCCACGCCCCCGGTACCGATCAAACCGACCACACTGCCATAGCCCCCGCCCTCAATGCTTAATTCGCGGATGTGTCTCAGTCACTGCCACCCTTGGAACTGCCATCTCTCCCGTCACTCCTACCGGCCAAACCTTTACCTGACCTCCAAGTCTTGAATGTTTACTCAAACTTGCGGTCCACCAACAACTACAAGAGTCCCGGTCCCGACAACATACCTGCCTGTATTCTACAGGACTTCGCAAGTGAACTGAGCACGCCTCTCTGTGACTTACACAACCCATTCAGTCAGGTAAGGCATCGCTTCTAGTCACTGAAGGGAAGCTAACGCAGTTCCCCTGTCAACGTCTAGTCAACCAAACATCGACGAACTCCGACCCATATCACTTATTCCAAAGTCGTCTAAACTCAGTGAACGCTCCGTGGCAGATTGGATAGGACAAAATATAATTAAAAGACTAGATCCCCGCCAATTTTGTGGCAGGAAACAAAGATCGACGACACACGCCCTGGTCAACTTGGTTAACTTCCTGTGCAAATCCATGTCATTGCCAAAATCAGTCTGTACACTTGTTACCACCGACCCGTCTAAAGCATTTGACAAGGTTGACCACATAAATGCTATTCGGTCCTTGCTAGACATCGGTGTTCGCCCGACCGTGATACCCTGGTAGCTTCAAGACTGAGCGGAGGCAGAGGGTGGTCTACCAGGCCGCGTTCTCAGAACAATTCACAAGGAACAATTCCCGGACCTGCCATCTTCACTTGTGTGTGACGCAAACCGCTGCGTAGTCGTTCATCTTACCCAGCCCTCTTAAAGTCAACTGCAAGAGCAATTTCAACACACGTCGTCTTTAAATTGCCGATGGGCTTATGCCAGGCTTCTGTCACACGCGGTCTCCCTCAGTCTATGTCCTATCCCTGCCTGTGTAAAAAAACAGGGTGGGGTGTAACGAAGCCAACCCATGCCTCACTCTCCTTTCCAGACCTCTTCCCAAAAGAGTAAAATGAAGGCGCTATGACTGGCCCGCCGGAAGCCTGTCAATTAAGTCACACACAAAAAAAAAAAAATAGTGACTTGCGATTGAGCTTGTAGTCTGCCCGCGGGGCCCGACGGTGCATCGCCCGGGACTTTCTCAGTGAAGCCACCAAACGGTGACTTGAGCTCGTAGCTTTCCCGCGGCACCCCACGGTGCCCCGCCTGGGACCTTCACCATGAAGTCACAAGAATGGTGACTTGAGCTCGTAGCCTGTCCCCTCGGGATTCTCTCCGGCTCTCGGTTAAACCACACACTTTTACTTGAGCTCGTAGCCTGTCCCTCCAGGACCCTCACTGTCTCTCGGTTAAAACACACATTTTACTTGAGCTCGTGGCCTGCCCCTCCAGGACTGTCTCTCGGTTAAAACATACATGTTACTTGAGCTCGTAGCCAGTCCCTCCAGGACTGTCTTTGGTTAAAACACACATTTTATTTGAGCTCGTGGCCTGTCCCTCCAGGACCCTCACTGTCTCTCGGATAAACACACAATTTGTTTGAGCTCGCTGCCTGACCCTCCAGGACTGTCTCTCGGTTACAACACACAATTTTACTTGAGCTCGTGGCCAGTCCCTCCAGGACTGTCTCTCGGTTAAAACACACATTTTACTTGAGCTCGTAACCAGTCCCTCCAGGACTGTCTTTGGTTAAAACACACATTTTATTTGAGCTCGTGGCCTGTCCCTCCAGGACCCTCACTGTCTCTCGGTTAAACACACAATTTATTTGAGCTCGCTGCCTGACCCTCCAGGACTGTCTCTCGGTTACAACACACAATTTTACTTGAGCTCGTGGCCAGTCCCTCCAGGACTGTCTCTCGGTTAAAACACACATTTTACTTGAGCTCGTGGCCTGTCCCTCCAGGACCCTCACTGTCTCTCACGGCCTTCCTCCAGCCCGTACCTCTCACACGGCACTTTCTCCCGCTGGAGGCACTCTCTCAGCACTCCCTGAGACGAGCACGAATGAAGAAATGGACGACAAATGAAGCACACAAAAAAAAGGTAAGCAAACTGGAACCAAAAGTTCCGCAAGTAAAACAAACTCACGTTTACGTGTAGAGCGTCAGTCCCTAGGGTTGTCCGCGGATCCACGAGGGCAACAGAGGAGGTCGAACCAGGCCCGCGGGCTGTCCATGTGCTTCCGCATGCTGCCTCTTGGTGGTAGGGTTCGTGTCAGTTGTAAAGAACGTCAAGATCCACCATTCCTGTACACACATAATGCAGAACATTAGAACATGGCCGGGATCAGGTCAAAACACGATCAACCAAACATACCCCCGACAACCGTTCACACAACTCGATTAACCAACAACACATCTCCACCCGTACAAAGCCACACACGCTCTTTTTTTCCCCCCTGCCTGGTCCCCAAAGGTGGGCAAGCCACGATAACATGAGCAGCCCAGGCCTTTCATGCCTCACAACCGTCACAAGCTGTCGCACCACTGACAGAAAACAAAACACCACAATCTTACGCACGTACCGGTGACGGAAACAAGTAAGGCATGAGAATAAAAAATGCACATGTCGGTAACCTGTAACCTGGGGAACTGCCGCCCGAATCCGCTTAAACCCAAGGCAGGGGGATGCTGCAACACGACGATACAGGAAACAATCCCGTCTTGGTGGACAGTCCCGGCACTGAGCTAGAACAAACCCCACCACGAGGAGACAGACGAAAACCCTGCCTCGCAAAAAATGGGGACAAACATGTCATTTTTAGAGCAGAGTCAAAAATAACATGAAAACGTCCACACTCTCAAACTGCAACACTCGACAACGTAAACTGCGTGCCTCCCTTGCTTTTAAAAGCGAAGGATGGCAACAGATTCTAACCCTCACAAAAACAATCCCAAAATGGCAATCTTGCTGTTCTGAGATTTGGGCACCAAATCTAAACAGAAATCCACGGCTCCAGCCTGCAACGGTCACTAAAAACGGAAGAAAAAACATCAAAACAGCCAACCTCTAAGTCTGCGTCGCTCATCTACGTTGGTTGTAGGTATCCTTAGCCTTCCACCGCAAAGGATGTCACTGGATTCTATCCCTGAAAGAAAATTTTCTCGAGGTAGCCATCTTGCTACCCAGCGACTCGGCCACCACTGCTGTCCGTCAATCCTCAAATCTGGCTCGAAGAGTCACCAAAACACACAAATACCATACAAAAAATACAAACGTACAAGCAAAACACACACCCAAACTGGAAAAAAGCGCCTCTCGCCCATCTCCGAAGAGGATTGAAGTGGATTTTGCACGGCCACTGAAAATGAAAGACGACCACGCTCTACGACGACCGAACGTCAGTAAACCACGGCCTAAAACTTACCTCAAAATGACCACAACCACAAATAAAACGACCACAAAACACCCCCCGAAAAAACGGAAACCGGGATAAAACACTTACCGTTGACAAAAACTGCCCGGACAAAAGAATTCTCTCACAAAACGCAATAAGAACCACTTAAAAGGAGAAACAACACAGCATAGCGCCACGCCACAAAGCGCTACTATACGTCCAACCTTATGGGAAACAACAGGATGCCGTGTAGCTAACAGACCGCCTCGGGCTTCAAGTCGAACACTTCCCGCCGAAGACGTGGACGACAATCGGCATGTTTCTGCCTGGCTCACGTAGTGAAGAGCGGAAGGGTCGACGTGTGGAGCACACGGAGCTCACATGAAAGTGTACTATGGGGCACTATACCTCATTTACATAGGGGGTATGACGTCACACCGTCTGACCAATGGCTGTGCATGTTAAAAAGTGCTGCGTACCTAAATGTAACATCAGGTACAGGTACAGGTACAGGTACAGGTACAAAGGATTAGGTACAGGTCCGGACCTGTACTTGCACCTAAACAATTTTACAAATTAACGTCTTTTCCTCTGAACTTCTTCAATAATGACAGAAACATTAATAAGCTGTTTACAACTTGTCAGCATCTTTATTCAAAAAATATAACCAGGTTCCTTCCGCCAAACTCGAGCTCCCTTGGCCTTGCTATCAAAACTCCCGGTCTGCCTGAATGATCTGTCGCATATTAGTAACGCTGTTCCAAGGTGTCACTTTGGTCATGTTTGGTGTTGCATGAGGTCAGGAGATCAGTCACAAAATAAGCATAGACCTGGTGTAGATCTATATCGGTACAGTACCGGTACTTCATGATCCGGTATTCTGGACCTGTACCTAATCGATTTTTACGGTACAGTACCGGTATACCCAGCATACGCAGCACTAGTACTATATGATAATAAGGGCTCGCCTTTATTTTCCAGGGGAGCCATCCGGTTGGTTGTTCGCCCTCCCTGCTAGGAGATACTAGTAACAACGCTGCAGCAGACAGCCGCACCGACTGTTTAGACATAACTTTAGCTGTTGTATAGTTGCATATCTAGCATGTTAAATGTAATGCAGCAGGTGGTAGTTGCTTTCACCATCCTTGTAAGTTGTGCAAGTTTAGACCCGGCATGTTTTCCTGGGTGCAAGAACACAACACCCTGGTCATCCTGTTTTCCCAATAGTAAACCATATGATGGAGCCCATTCTCGAAAGGGCACCTGTATATTATGCAACGCGCCGCTACAGCAACAGTCATTAATTAATGTAACGAACTCCTCCCAGCCAATATCAACATGCTTTCCTAACGACCGCCGTGTAACCATTCGGGGGTTCTCGTTTGGGATACTGTCAGTTCAGAAACTACGACCACCTCAGCGGTCAGATGTACGTGAACTCGCCCTCATTCAGTGTGGAATCACAGATTTGGAACAGGGCATTTTGTCTGAGTTTCCACGGTTGCGGTCTTTGCAGCTTCAATTCAACAACTTGACTCACGTCAAGCGAAATTGGTTTGACAGTTTGAAGTCTCCTCCGCATTTCTGGACCTTGTCATTGCCCCGCAACCACATAAGTAATATGGATTCAAAATGCTTCCAAAAGCTTACTGGCCTGGTCAAGTTGATACTTGACGGCAACTCTTTGGAAAGTCTTGAGCCATCTTGGTTTCACAACCTGAAAAGGTTAAGGGTCCTTTCCCTACAATCAAATTCTATTAGAATCATTCATCCACATACATTTAGGTCATTGTCACAGCTGTTTGACCTTGACTTGAGCAGGAACGAGTTGACGTGTCTGTCAAAGGAAAGT
Organism: Branchiostoma lanceolatum; assembly: GCF_035083965.1. Classification (NCBI taxonomy): domain Eukaryota; kingdom Metazoa; phylum Chordata; class Leptocardii; order Amphioxiformes; family Branchiostomatidae; genus Branchiostoma; species Branchiostoma lanceolatum. The sequence goes on from NC_089729.1 coordinate 17,281,732, forward strand.
CTAGAAGGTCTACACAAACTACTAAAACTGTCACTGGGTGGGAATAGGTTGCTTGCTCTGGATGATTCTGTTCAGTTGGTAATGAACTGGCAACTCGATTATTCATTTTCTATGAAGCGCATTGCAGTAAGGGTTAACGAAGTGCTGTTCTGTATCAATGAAGTTTACCTACAGACGCAGGTTTACTATATCCAGATGCAACATGACAACCGCACACAGGCAGCTCGGTTAAGTGCGGAGCCACGCAATCAATGTAGATCTTCATATGTTATGCTAAGTGCAACAAGCCAAATGAAGTACAGCCTGCCATTGATTATCATATCAGTTAAAACAGAATCAGACAAACATGCCAAAAACATCGCCCACTTGTGCAAACATGCGTGGGAAGATGTCTCGACTGTAAAGGTAGCATTGGAGGGAGACACCACTCTGAAGATTGTTCCCATGGGTGTAGACAGGACCTGTCATTCGAGATCCCAAATTGTTGCTATAATCCTATCAGGTGTCATCTCTGATAAAAACATGACCAAGCCGCATGCCGATGGAAACATTAATAATGTTAGTGCATTTGCAATTGAAGAAATGACGAATGTAACATGTTTCGTCAACACTTGGGAGGAGACCTACCGACATGTCTTCACCGTGCCATTGTCCAACACTCCTGGTGGCACCGTCTGTGCAGCAAAGACTCGGGCCACAAGGAACGTGTCCAGCACCCTTAATGGTACCGTGTGCACGAGAGAGGGGACGACTCTGACCACAGGAGAGCCTAACATCAAGACAACAAATTTAATCCCTAATCAGACGAACCCCAGTACAAATGAAACTGTGAAAGAGAGCTCCCCACTTGAAGTGATCATCACAATGGTAGCTGTAGTTGCTGTAGTACTGGTAGCACTGTTTGTAACGTATGTTATCACCAGAAGGCAGCGCTGTTGTTCATATTTTTCAAGCGGGCCTCAGCTGGCTATCGCTCCCCTGCATCGCTGGGTTGTAAGTGGACCAGATAGCCATGCGGTCACAGTCGATGTCAGTCATGTTACGGGAGTTCAGGGCACAGCGACTGATGTGGCCACACAGAGTACTTCATCAGCAGATGAGGAGCATCAGTACGAGATTACTGATGAGGACGACTACAAGTACTACAACACAAGACCAGAGGCACAGCATCAGGGCACAGCGACTGATGTGGCCACACAGAGTACTTCATCGGCAGATGAGGAGCATCAGTACGAGATTACTGATGAGGACGACTACAAGTACTACAACACAAGACCAGAGGCAAAGCATCAGGGCACAGCGACTGATGTGGCCACACAGAGTACTTCATCAGCTGATGAGGAGCATCAGTACGAGATTACTGATGAGGACGACTACAAGTACTACAACACAAGACCAGAGGCACAGCATCCTTACTGGGAAATCCCAGATGAGTACCACAACTACTACAACACAAGAACAGGGGAACAGCATACTGGGAGATCCTAGATGAGTACTACAGCTACGAGAACACACGACCCCTATCATACCCTCTGAGACTCCGGGTGCCTCGAGACGATGATGATGACGCTGTAACTTTTTACAGCGCTGCAGCTGAGGTGGCCCTTAATTCCTTCATCAACCAGGCTGGGTGGCAAACATCCATCCTACGATGCAGCCCCTCGATTGACAACAATCTCACTGATACCTGTACGTCAAAAGAAGACAAAGATAAGACCATATGGAACACTCCCCCGAATCAGGACGCCGGACCCACAGATACCTGCAAGTCAGACTCAGAGGAAGACTAACGTCAGCTCGTATAGCTTGCCTGTAGCGTGCAGATACAGGGCCCGAGATATGGTTGTAGTTGGTAGATACGGCAGAAAACAGGGAGCTGCAATGTCCAGACAGCAGGACACTCACCCCGCATGCGCGAGAAGACAGCAGACTAACGTAAAGTACCAGGCTGCACACATAGCTGAACACTTGAAGAACAAACAACGTCCAAACGTGTCATATCAACAGGCCCCAAATGTGCCCACTATCAGATCGAAAGGAGATGTCCTGACAACATACGAGTTGGGAAACAAATCCCAAGTACACAAGTCCAAAACCTTTAGCATGAATGACATCGTGTTAAAGGACAAGCTTACTAACATGACCAATCATCGGTGTCAAAGCATTTAGGAACGTCGCGACATTGCATTGTGTGCTAATTATTTTACCTTATCCTCCCCACTATCTTTTCAAAAATATCTGAGGTAAAATTGACCATAACGAAAAATTAATCCAGACGAAAAATGCGTCACGCTCACCCACTAAACTTCACTTGAAGTTTATGTTGTTTATCTTGCACCCAGGAACTTTGCCGGGTTAGAAGACTTTTTTTTTTTTTTTTTTTTGCTGAAGATATGGTCATCTACTGTCGCAATGATATGTGCACCGAATGATTGTAAGTTTGTTGTTCTAGAAAGTCGTGTTGATTGAAGTAATGTTGAAAATCTTGGTGGTTTCAAAAAATAAAGTCCCAAGTGCTATATAGTAAGATAAGCCCCAGTAAAGTGTAAATGTAACTGTGTGAAATTTCGTCCATATCTTCTTTAATAATCTTTCCATACTTCTTTAATAATATGTAGCACAAGATATATTAAGCGTTGAAGTACTTTTCTTTTTGCCTTTATAGTGCGTAATCTTAGCTTAGAACAAATGGTACTGGAAAGCTAATCAGCAAGGCTGCATTGTAAGGTCCCTGTCACACATTCAAGACCTTCCCACGACTTTGCTCCCGACCACTTCCAACCAACCAAGGTCGGTGCTGGGTTGGGAGTATCCTGGAAACCATCCGATTCTAGATCCAATTCGCTCCTCTGATTGCATCCAAGCAGAACATCCATAGTCGGCTGCAGGCGGAGACAAGGCACAACCAAAGATCGCATTGCTCACTACTAAATCCCAACCATGGTCTTGAGAAGGTCGGCTATGTGTGGCAGGGGCTTGTATGGTTGTTTCAGGAAACAACTGTTAGAGGGGAAAACTGACTGCAATTTCATACTTGTGGCATTTGGAAGTTATGTGAATGTGAACATCGTTGAATTAAATCATGCTAATAAGGACCTCAGTTGCATAATCCATGGTTAACGTTAACACAATCTTCTTTGTTAAGCTTATACTTCGGGCAACTTCTGTTATTAAGATGATCAACTGGTATGATTTGTAATCAATGAGAAACACCCATAATACGTCAATCATAAAGGTTATAAGTATTTGGCGAAGATATGAGGTCGTGGACCTCTAGTTTCTCGTTATCTTATTAATTCACAGTTTCAGGAACTATTGTAATGTTTGTCTCATTAGCTGATGTCTAACCTTGATTGGTGGACATTATATTTACATTTACTAATAATGCTCTGCTTAGTATTATTATACTTCTTAACAAAAAGAGTTCTAAACGGGAACATGCGGCTACAGCATCTTTTCTGAAGATACAGAGTGCGTACGGTTGGCTTGAGGTTGCCCACTACTTTGCCTATTACACTTCTTAAGGGTTACTCAATCTCAACTAATGTTATCTCTTAGTATAACAGCATTTATTGTATCAAATGATGACCACAAGTGAGACAATTATTTCATCTATATCTTGTCATACTTTATTTGTAATTTCCTAGCTACCTTCCTTGTATCAAGAGTAGACAGTTGTTATACATTAATGTCTTTGTTCAAGTAGAAATGTGTCATATTCATGGCTGCAGCTGCCAACACATATTGGCAGGAGAGAGATGCAGACATCTTCAATTGTACCTCTTGATAACCCAGTGCATACTGCACATCATATGCACACCATCTAGCAGAATAGAGAGATACTGCAGCAGACTTGAAAGAAGTTTAATTGATACAGTATATACAAAGTGTTGCATATATATATAGAGAGAGAGACGACTATAGAATAGAGAAGCATGTGCCATGCTTAACAGTGGAAGTCTCCACATTATCATAATGCTGCTTTGACAGAAAATTAATATTCTGTACTGCCCAAGGACTTGATGATGCCCTTTGTCTGGAGTCTGAATCACTTTCACCAACATATAGGCAACTTCTGTGAGGTATAGAAAAAAGATGCAGAGGTACATTTACTGCCCAATGGACTGTATGACATTCTTCTGTATATATACAATTTTTGTACACGTCTTCTCGTTTTCCCCTATCAGGAGGGCACTTGTGGGGGAGGACCGAGTGGTCTTGTTGGGGGAGGTCCAGGGGGTCTAGGTGGGGGAGGTCCAGGCATTCTTGTTGGGGGAGGTCCAGGGGGTCTTGTAGGGGGATGACCAGGCGAGCCATGCTGACCGGGGTGTAGTGATGTACTGAGGAACGCCAAGTGGCCCTTGGGACACTTGTTGGCATAGTGACCTTTTTCTCCACACTGCATAGACAGACAGACAGACAACAATAGATACATTTATAAAGATGATGATTCCTTCTGATAATTATAATCAATTAGAAATATGAATCTTACTTCTACAATGAATAAGGCTGTAGCAGAATAATGTGAAATCATCCTTCCAGCAGACCCTCCCATAGTGACCCTGCCCTTCCGAGCCCCTGACCACACTTCTGGCGACGTCACCACCAAAACAGCTTCAGCCACTCAGAGGGTTTGCTAAAGCTTATCTCAAGCAAAAGTGCAAAGGACGCTGGGAAGCTATCAACCAATCAGCTTACGTCTTACATCATTACATTGGGTTCAGAACGAGATAACGACTGTTTGTGCCAAATAAGGCTAGCTCATTAATTATTCATGAGCAACTAACGCCTGTTTGTGCCAAATAAGGCTAGCTCATTAATTATTTATGAGCAACTGTCAGTGACGTCCAAAGAAGCCAAAATCTCCATTCAAAAGATCAGGGCTGATACCGGGAGGGTTTGCTGAGCATTTCCTGAGCGGGTTTCAGCGCTGATAAAGGAGGGTGGTGAAAATCTGTCCTAGTGAAAATCAGAGCGAAGCAACATTGTCTCAACATCTTCTTGCTGCCTGGCCTTGCAACTGAAACAAATTTGGTGCGAAAGGGTTATCTTAGCAGTGAAAGGGTTAAACAGTTACGTACCTTGAAACACGTGACAGACTCCAGCGGTCTGTACTGTCCGGCAGGACCGCGGTCCTCTCGTGGTCGGAATGTGTATCCAGGCCCGTGAGAGGGAGACGTAAAGTTCTGTAGGGTAAAAATGTGTTTCACATAATCATTGAAGCAGCGTACAATGGAACAGTACTGTAAATGCAGAAATGTTCGTGGTGGTTTTATGTTTGCGATTTTCGCGGTGAGCTTTCAGCGCGAACTTAAAACCACCGCGAACATTTTTGGCCACCTATGACTGTAGCGCTACTATTCTTTCAAACGCGAACTTAAAACCACCGCGAACACCCCATTTTCTCCCTACCGCGAAATAAAAACCACGCGAACTTAAATGCATTTACAGTAACACCAACAAAAGCAACATTGCAGATCAGATGAATGCTAAACCCCAAAAGACCCCAAACAGGAAGATGTTTTTTTACCTGTGCCTCGGGCTGTGCATTGGGGTTACTGGGACAGCTGATTGCTTTGTGCCCACTCTCCCCACAGTGATGGCAAACTATAGATGTCTTCTTTGTTGCAGTGTCGGTAATTGGAAGATCAAACTTGGGACTACAGAGTAGGAAGAAACATACAGTGTTACAACACTGGATTTCAACTCTAAATTTTGTGATTTGGTACATTGATGAAAATTAATACATATAATCCTGATAGTGTGTGATGTGAATTTATCATTACGAAAGCTCAGTACCTAATAAGCTATTTACAGATACATGTACTAACTAGGGGTGGAAACCGGTTCGCTGGACCTGATTCGGACCTTTGCAACATCCAAGAACCAAGTCCAAAAAACCTAAAGCCAAAAACCTGAGTCCAAAAAAACCTGAACAAAGTACAAAATTAATAGATTTTTTTATTTTGTTTGATAAGTGTTTTGAGTCTCCCCTCTGACAAAAAAAAGGCATTCAAATAAGTGCAACATTCAAATATCAAACACTGGTTTATCTTCTCACCAAGAAAGGTTTATAGTTTTGCGTTTCAGCATCAATTGTCTATGCTTAATACTGGTCTAATAAAACAAAACATCAACTGGACAGGATCAGGTCCAGGTTCAGGTCCGGACCTGAACCTAAATCTCTGGACCTAAACTTGGACTTGGACCTTATTGAGCCAAAACGGTATCCACCCCTAATCCTGACAGTTCGTGATGTGAATTTATCATTAAGAAAGCTCAGTACTGTATATGCTATTTACAGATACATGTACATGTACTAACAGTTACATAGTCAAAGTCACCAAGCTTGCATACTTACTGCTTGTACTTGCATTTGGGGCCTTCAGGACAGAAGCCTACCATGTAGTTCATACACATGGTTCTTCTGACATGTCTGTTCTTACAGTGTGGACCTGGGTTGGGAAGACACACAAACTTCAGCACACATCCATTGTACTAACTTCTAAAACTAAACTTGTGTAAGCGACAATATCAGAAGTTCAGAGCTATGTCATACTTGCACTGACACTGCTGAATTCATACATATGCTAACAGTAATAATACTACAACTAGAGCTGTGTACCTAAACAAATTTTAGGTACAGGTACAGGTACACGGGTTTAGGTACAGGTCCGGACCTGAACCTGTACCTAAACTACTTGTTCGGAAAATGCTAGATTTTCAATAAGGACAAAAGCATATTTGAATTGGTAAAAACATAATATTTGATTGTGCTAGATATTATTTTAAAGAAAACACAGATGAAAATTTGACTCCAGCCATGCAAATGTGTTTTCTGTGCTTTAGAGTGGCTTTAGAACACTGCCACGGTAATTTCATAGTAATTTTATCTGTCAAAGTGGCCATCCCCTGAGTCAGGTCCAGTACCGGTCCAGCAGGGTCAGGTATTTTGGACAGGTACCTAATTGATTGTACCCAGTACTGTATCGGTACAGTGTACCCGTACACAGCTCTAACTACAACTTAGGGAAGCGTATCGGTACAGCAAAAATCTTTTTTATACATCTCCTAATCATTGATGTACCGGTGGTGTACCTGTATCAATTTATACTAAGTATATAGTGTGGACATCTGTGCGCCTCTTGAAAGTTTTGGACTCTGAAGACGCATGACGTCACATCCACCGTGAACAAGAACACTGACAGTCATCTTTGACCCCGAAGGACTACCAAGATATAGTATATACTGTACTACTACAGACGCACTAATTCTACCACAAAGACAAAAAATTTAGCACCAAAAAATGACTGTATGATTAAAGTTCTTCAACACGCTCCAGGGGCTGGGGGTCACAAGTAATGACTGGAGGGTCTAGGCCGCGAGCAGACCAGCCTGGCGAGCCCTATGTATGTCTGCAGCCGCCATGCATCAGACACTGATGCCTGCGAACGATTGATTGATTAAAGTTGAAACAAAAGATCTTACCATGTTTGCAGAAGCCCCTGTCATACCAGGCACAGTCTTTTATCTTGGACTCAGGATCAATGTGTAGGAATGGACATTCTTTATTACTACAAGCTCCTGTGAGAGACAAGAAAAATTGTGGTTTAACACTTTGCAATTCTCATTATGAAATATATGAAAGACTAGTGAGTGAAACAAAAAGACTACAAATAATTTTATTCCAACAAAGTTGCCTTCACATACTAGAATGTAAAAAGTTTTCAATGGATAGGTTTTATACTGAAGTAGTAGTAGTAGTTTTGACTACCAGTAGTAATAGGCTTTTCCTTGTCAAGTTGATATCATATCAAGATTTCATTTCCATTAAAGGAATCTGAATTTTCTTTCTATTCTTTTTTCTTATGGCTAAGTTTAACATACAGCTGAAGGAGACAATTATTTGGACTGTAATAAAATCTTTAAAAAAACACTTAAGTGAAACAAATTAATATCTAAAACACAGTCAGACGTTTCAGAGTCAGAAAGCATCCGCCATCTTTCATCATTGACTAAACTAAAGGAAAGAAATGGAGAAATGGAGAACTGGACAATTATAGACTGATAGAGTTTTGGAATAAAACCTGGTTCTTCAGTTCTTTTCTTTAGTTACTGACGAGTGACGAAAGATATTGGATGCTCTCTGAAACATCCTACTGTTTAAAAATTTTATCCAGTTACTTGAATAACTGCTTTTTGGCATATCTTATTACCTGGATGTCTAACCTTCATTGAAGACAGTTATATCTACTCACCAAATTTTGAATAGAAGTAACACTCAGGCATTTTGGTCATGTCATACTCGTGTAGAAACTCGCACTGGTCGCCTTTCTTACACAGCCCCCTCAGCCAATGTTTACACACGACACTCTTCTCTCCGCGTACATGTCTGAAGGGACAGCTCGCGCCCTTCACACAGCTCCCGCGCACAAAGTAGTCACAGATCGCAGCGCCAGATTCTACAAGAAAAAGAGAGCAAAATATACAGACATGATGAGTTTAAGTTAGATAAGACGTAAGAATCATCCGGCAGCTCGCTGCAAGCATCCTAACCAGAACCAGCACGTCTCCCTTAAATTGGTGCTCGGTGCCTCTGGAGAAGACGGATGCCCAAAGTGTGTGGGTCTCAGATTCGCAACCTGTCATCCACCTTAAACAAATCCACGCGAAGGCTACCGTGTCAACCCTCCTCTCTCTCGATTTGAATATCTGTATTTGTATCTGTATCTGTACTATGCATCTGATACGGCTAAAGATTATACGAGTGGTTGCCATACAAAGATATGACGATAAAAGGTGGTAAAAGACCAATACTGCACCACTTTTGCCAAATCATAATAACATCACGAAACACAAGTCGATTCTGTCATGATTCCTTGGATTCTAGTGTTTCAAACTTAGTTCAAGTGGTTGTCTGTCAGTGTGTGCTGTAACTTACAGCTGCACAATTTCTAAAGATAATTTAAATTTAATGGTACATACACTTTCTTATTCTGTCTAGAACAGTAGTAGAAGAACGAAATCAGGAAAATCTAGACATTATTGTTGGTAATATGTCACAAAAGGCTGGGAAGCAAACATGAAACAGACCGTGATTATCTAACAAGTTATGATGATGGTACACTTGTTTAACAAAGCGAAGTAAATTTTTAGAATCAACACACTATAATAATTTTGAGGTATCAAGTATCCACATGTTCGCGATTTGGGCATTTATTGAGTCACCAATCATCAAAACTCTTCTTACACAATGTACAGGTTTACAATTTTCATAATTTTGACCACTTCGTTACGATCATAACTGTATAATTTTTATCGTTTACACAGAATTCAAACATGCCCCCCTCCCCCACGCCAGAACCCCTCGTGGATTTTTGTATGTTGGTAAAATTTCTTACTGTCCATTCCGGGGAAGGGTAGCGGTTGTGAACCTCTCTGCTCCTCAATCGCAAACTCCATCTCAAACTTGATCCCTCCGACGCTCGCGACAACCTCCTCCATCCTGAACTTCTTGAAGGAGTACCAAAATCTTAGAATTTCTCCAGACAAAAAGTCTGAAATGGCGGCACACCGAAGCTAAGCCTAACGGTGTCAAAGGTGAGCAGACGAGTACAAAATTGTGTATGAATAGGGGTGTTTAAAACTCTTTGCAATCGCATGTTTTATGGAAATACTACAAACTTGATATCTTTAGCCGTTGAAAATATGCCATTTTTAACGTTTATTCTACTTTAAAAATTCAATTGTAGATCAAGTAATTTGTCAGTTTTTTATTAATTTTTGTCCAATTCCCCTTTCTCACTATGAAAGGTGCCTTTCACCGCATCGGTACGAAAAAAAGATCGATGTATAGTCTGTCCATATAATCAGAACCTACTCTTTTTCTAAAGACAAAAACTATTCTACAAAGATCAAACAACGTTTTATGTAATATGTAAGTAAGTTATATATCTCTACAAGAGAGAAAACTTTAATTGTTGAGATTTGTTGTTAGGCTGCGCTCATGCCCAAAGTGAAAGTTGTGATCACTTCCGAGTTCTACCCTAGGGGGAAGTCACCGATTTTATCCCGCCCATATGCGAGCTACTGACTCTAAAATAGTTCCTCTCCAGACATAACCATTCAGGACGAACAAAAACGACTCGTATGGCCACATTTTGTAATCCTAGCGGAGAATTGTCCATATTTAGGGCATGTACTTGACCGTGGGATCTTTCGATGTGAAAGTTACACCCAGATAATATTTTGGAAATGAACGAACTCGCGCTGAGGACCAACAAGGGGCTGTATGTGGGCGGGGAGACCGTCTATGGGTGAGTCTAGCGTGACACTGCCTGGAATGTAATCATTTAGCTAGGTCAAGGTTATGTACACAAACAAATTATTATATGGTATGAGTTTCCCTGAACTTTGAACGTGTAACTCCCCAAGGCCGACATTTATTAGACTGAATTGTTTTGGACACATGTAATGTTTTGACAATAATTTTCTAACTTGAATCTAAGCCATAGTCACATTCACAGTAGAGGTTGTAAGCAAATCATCCGAGTAAAACCATTGATCAATGTATCTTTAATTTTTACATTAGTTGGTCAACAAACAGTGATTTTTCAAGTGTCACACCTACTAACTGTTACAGGTATAAAAGAAAACTATGTTAACAGTAACTGTAAATGCAGAAATTTTCGCAGTGGTTTTATGTCTGCGGTTCTCGTGTTAAGCTCTTTGCCGGGTCTACTATTGTCGCAAACGCGAACATAAAACTACCACGAACACTGAAAAGTATGAAATTAATGATGCCCGATGGTTGTCCAACATTCGTAATGGCTTTTCTTACATTAACGTTTTCATTAAACGTTATGCTGTCTTGTAGCATTCCAGTTATCATATTATATCATGTTTGTTCCAGAGCGGTGTATCTCCAGATTGACCGTGTTACGTCAGGAACCGGGGTCAAGCTGAAGTTCCACGGGTATGAAGACTGTAAGTACGGCAGACAAGTACCTACATGTAGACATGGCGCGTGTATCATATGTACAGGAAGAATGCTGAAATACCCAACTATATATAGGTATCATATTTATGGGCGTGGGATCCTACAGTCTTGTGAAGACACTTTGAAAGCTACTGAAATCTATATGATGTAAGTGCATGTTTATTGAGTCAATGGACGACTTAAGACATTTATTGAGTCAGTGTTCGACTTAAGACGTCACTTCAAGCTTAATGCTCCCTCAATACAGTTGCCTAATCTTAAATCCAGAGTTGATGTCCCAGAACCAGGGTCAAAATAAACGTCCTAAAAAATCAATACAGATACAGAAATCAAATCGGCCATCCTTCAGAGTGACACAAACTAGTGTGACTTTCCCTGTTTCTATCCCATAACATTAAGCACATTGCCCTCATTACAGTTCTTTATAGCTGTAAGTGTGGTAGTGTGATTTGGTTCCTAATTCCCAAAACACCAGTTGGATTCTAGTAATACAATACACAAGTTGAAGCAGAGGTCACATGTGTAAGGTGCATGAGGTCTCAGTCACATCCGTCCTATGATAGCTTTACGGCAACAAACCAAGAGCATTTGGGAGACGGTTGCGGATGTGTGGTAAAACCGTGGTCTAACGGGATGGAAAAGTTTGCCGTAGAATCATTTCTAAATGTTGGATCTGTCATTCACTACCAAAAATGCATTTTCTTACTTTTCTTGTTACTTCTTATACACAGAAAAAAATTCTTAAAAGAAGAAAACTTTCTGTGTTTAATAAGAAAACCATTTTGTCCACGAGTTAAGAATTTCTTTCTTAAGTAATTTTTTCTTAGAAAATTTGTCTTGAAGCTAGATAATTCAAGAAAGGGGAGAAAAAAAATCTTCTAATTTCTTAACATAACAAGAAAAATAATCTTGAAGTTAATAAAAACAAGAAATTTAGACTTGTATTTCTAGAAATTCTTTATGGTTAAAAACTTGCTGAGAAATAGTTTCTAAACTTAATAGAATTAGGAAAGTGTTCCTTGTTATGAGATTTTCCATCGAAACGATCAGACAAATTCATCAATTTTTCTTTCTTATTCATTCTTGAAATTCTATATATAAGATAATTTGTCCACGAGTTAAGAAAAAACAAGAAAACTAGAAAAACAAGAAAAACTATTTTTGGTAGTGTTGACACAGCCTTGCTGAAGATCCTATGTGACTAGTATGATGTATGTGTTAAACAGAGATCAAGAAAGATACTCTTTCTTCACTCCCATCTCCCTGTGCTCATCTTGTCTTGAGTGGAAGATGAGGATAACAGATTGACCTGTCCCATGGTGGTACTGATGGGACAGTGATGAGTCATGGTCTCTGTCTCCCGGGCAGACCTCCTGGGGTAGAAACTAAGAAAGGATAATGGACCCTCTTCAGACAAGGAATAAAGGGGTGTGACTCATCTTTGGCCTGAAGCTTCCAAGAAGCAATAGTTAAACAGATGTTTGTTTCATTACCTCTGGTTAACAATGTTTGTGAAAGAAGAACATTAGTGGTTGATATACTTGACCCTGTGTGTGAAGGAGTCTATGCTTTCGGTGTGTGTTTGTTTGGGTTGCCGTTTTCATTTTCTGTAATTCTTGATTTGTTAACTGTAACTTAATTCTAGCTGATTTAACAGTCACTAGTCAACAGCTAAAATTTCATCATCGCAAATGTTTGATCACTAATATTTGTTCCCACCGTTAAGATTAAGTGCCGTGACCTACTCCATTTTCCCTCAACCGCTATATTTCCTGCCGCTATATTAAAGTGATTTACAGTAGTTACATTTGTATCTGCACTGTCAGTGTGACACTGTCAGTAGACTAGAGTGACAGGAAGTGAATGAAAAGATATCGGCAAAGCTCAGGCTTGCTGGAGTGGTAGGAAGTATAGGTCAGAGGTGGAAGAATTAGAGTCATTAATCAGACTTGAGAGTCCAGTTCATGGGGAAGGGCTGTTTCCAGGAACCTTTCCTCCATCCTGGGACGAATATTTGCAAAAAATCCACCCTGTCAGTCCAAAGAATCTGACCTTGACGACTTGAAATTGATGAAATATATTTTGCCACTGTATTATCCTTAGCATGACTGATTTAATTTACACATGTTCAGTTTACTATGAAGAGAGGGGGTCACAGCGCTACTCTGGTACGGGGGAGTTCTCTGTGATGAGGGGTCGTAAAGAACACTTTGATGTGGAAGTGCCCATCTATACAAGCACAGGTGAGATTTGGTTACATTGTAAAAATGTTTCATACAACTAAGTCACTATATCTTTCACCCTTCATTATCTTTTTATCTACCTCTTGTGCGTGTACGTACCTTCCAGCTAAAAGAAAAACACTGACATACTGTCCTAAATTGTTCCTTAATCATAATCAAGTTAAATGCATATAAAACACATGTACATGCATATCAATTGGATCTTTTTGTTTTCTTTTTGTTTTTAACGAACTCGCTCAGTGCAAGGCCGTAGGGGGCCACTCATCAAAGCACTGAACTAATTCTTACTGAAGCAGCATCTCTTCACCCTAGGTCAGAAACATCAATGCTCGAGACAAGCTTTAAGTATTGACTTCACTTACCCATTAGGAGAAGCAGGGGTTACGAAGGCTGCTCGGGAAATTAAATTCCCTACCCCATTTAGGCCAGAATGTTTTGATCCACTCACACCGGGGCATGCCCCTACTCTTTTTCTTTGCTCTGAATACTTTTGGTTTAAATTTCTGGATTGCCTATGTCTTCCAGATCCTATCCCGTTGGGGTGCTATGTCTTCCCCTTCCAGTATGAACTACCTGCTGACTTACCAGGTAGGAACAAAATTATACCATATAAAATTTGAGGGGAAAATATCATAAATTGAAGTCAAAGTTTGCTGTTTATCGTTTCGTTAATATTTTCTGTTTGTGATCTTACTTACTGAAATTATTTGAAGTACATTAGTTATTACAATTCTTTGCTGCTGTGTATAGTTTTTATGCATATTTGGTCATTTGTGTATTATTCTATGATGATGTACTATTCTATGTTTTGTTTTGTTTTTATTTTCTACAAACTGTGTCTGTTCTTATGCATAGCCACTTTCCACTGTAAGGGCCCACTGTATGAGGCCACGATCAAGTACGAAGTCAAGGCTTGTGTGATCGGGAAAGAAACCAACCTAAAGGCAAGTACATAGACAAGCACTCTAGAGGATTTGTCCAGAAAAACACAAGTCTTGGTCAGGTGCCAGGGGTGTAGAAGTGTGTGCCAGTTCCCATGCCCTTGGCTTTGCACCACGCTCCTGTTCTCAATTAAAGATGGTATCACTCAGTGCGCAATGTTTAGAGAGCTGTAGAGGAAGTGTTATGGTTGCCAGAAAGTTACTAAATACGTTATCTTATTGATGAAAGAAAGCCACATTGTTATGCAATTGGATACAGTTTAGTAGAACTAGAAGTGAAATTGTACTTTAACTTCAGAACTCTTCTGCCGTTTCAGTTAAGATTTTTTTAAAGCTAGGAAGCTATTGGTGTTGTGAGAGTTAACATTTGTTAATTCATTTTGTGGGATACAGTGATAAGACTTAAAATTGTTAATGGAGATGTTGGTTTGTGTCTTTTGGATTTGACAGGGCACTGTGTAAAAAGATTTTGCAATAGGGAAATAATTTTTTTTAAGATTCCCCTCCAAACTGCTCAACGTGTGTTTGAATATCCCTGACGTAAAAGATTATAAGCAGGTGGAGCTTGTTTTGTTCAGGTTTCCACCCCTCCATTGTCATTTTCTGACAAGATTGTTGGACAGTGGCCATGAGCTCAATGTCAAGGCCTTAGCATGTCTTCATTATCTACTTGGAATTCTGGCAACAGTGCACTAAAGCAGAGACAGTTTAGAAGTGGTTCTTACTGTTGATCTCTTAGCATTCTAAAGAAATCTTCTTCAGTCCAGATAAGGCTGCTAGAAGAAGGTTATGAATTGTAGTTTACTTACTAATTACACTGGCATGGACTTGGTTCTAATTTATCAACCTCATTTCAAAAGATGTGATTAAAGGCAACCAAAGCAATATTAGGGACAAAAATGGAAATATAAAAAAGGCAAAATCTTTATGGTAGTGACATTTACTAACATTGTTTAGCACATTTGCGTAATAACTTCATACTTTTAGGATTTTAAAGCCGCGCAAAATGATCTCCATAGTTTCGCGTGCCTACAAAAACTCCGGCCACGATTTTCAGTGAGTTCTCACATCACAACAACGTTGTATTTTTGCATCATGGACATTGCTATACATTGTGATAGTGTTGTTTGAACTAACCATGTATAGAAATGACTTAAAAAATTGACTTTCAAAATCCGATTTTTCGGACCCTACTATTGCTTGGGTTTCCTTTAAGATGTTTCTGTAAGAAATGATCCATAGATTGATAGAACCTTGTAGACTGCAGTACTGATAATGTTACAATTTGAGATCAAGACAAAGATTGTACAGATTGCAGTACGAGTGTATGTTAGGAGTTTTTCAGCAACCAGGGCTCGAAATAGTGGGTGCATGTGCACCTGTGTGCACCCAAAATTGGAGCTGTGCACCTAATTTTTGACTGTGGGTGCACTGGTGCACATAGATATTTTTGTACTCTATAGGGTAACGGTTCTCTTGTACACTAGCATACAGAATATTTTTGAAATGGAAGTATCAGAAAAAGCAATATAACCTGTTGTTGTACTTTATTTGATGTACTGCTTGGTTGAAATCTGGATAGAATATTACACATTGAAGTTCTTAATTAAGAGAGGCAGTAGCATCAAACGTCTGTTTTGCTGACATTCAACGTTATTTATGTGGTGCACCCAAATTTTTTTCTGTGCACCTAATTTTTTTGGTTGGGTGCACCTATTTCCACAAAAGAATGTCGAGCCCTGGCAACACACTGCACTCAAGTCTGACAAACAAAATGAATGTAGGGTAACTCTCGCCTTGGCAGAACATCTGTTAGTCCCTCCAACCAGTTTGTGCTGACTGAGCAACCAGGAAATCTCAGGTCATGTCGGTGCACCCCCCAGGGCCAAGGATGGGTGATGTCATACCGACAGTCAGCGGTAAACTCAGGGGGTCAGGGACCTAAACTTACAGCAAAACAGTTTTTTTGACTGTCTGCCAGTTAATGCCAAGCAGAGGGAAGTTATTAAGAAACGTAGTTATCATCATTTTTAGATCTGTCTTCTAGAATTGTGTCTTCTAAAATTGGTAGATAAAATTGTCTTGACAGATTGGGAGAAAGTGCTTCTGCCAGCTCAGAGAAAAACTCAGGGTAAAACATTCAACAAGGGTTTTATGAAGTGGGAGGAATCTAATTTAAAAAATGCAGGTCTGTCAATATTTCAATTAGAATAACCCTAAGGCTTTTAAAAATCATGACGACCACTTAGGCCACACCAATTTAATTCCTTTGTAACGGATTTCTATTTTCTAAGAAAAAAAAAATTAGAAAAAAAAATCATGAAAACAGAAGGCTGGGCCGTTTTTCTTATTCTTTTTTTCTAAAATTTTTTTGTTTGGGGAAAATAAAGATCTGTTAACCAAGAAATTAATTTGGTGTGGCCTAAGTGGCCGTAATGATTTTTAAAAGCCTGAGGGTTATTCTAATTGAAATGTTGACAGACATGCAATTTTTTAAGCACTTATTACATATAAGTAACTTCGGTTTGACTCACGAATGTTTTCCCTAACAGGTTTCCCAACCCCTGATTATCCGCGAGGTTGTTGAACCCTCCCTGCTGAAGGATGCAGTGAGGTATGAGGACCAGAGCGAGGTGCTGAAATGTGGGTGCTATCGTCAGGGAGATATCTCAGTCGTAGCAAGGTAAGATAACATGTGCACTGGAACCTCTGGTATGCTCCCAGACATTTTAATTACATCTCTTACATGTGTATGTCGGCCGTTATCAAGATTTTGACAGAGAAGAAGATGCACACATGTCTAACTAATTGTATGGGGCCTGAAAAAAATTTATATGTGATGATATCTACCAATGTAGGATAAATTAAAGAATATAGACATTTAAAAAGTTTGGGAAACTTTCAATCATGAAAAATGAAATGAAAAGTTGACCAGACATGCAAGTATGTAGTTTTTTTTTTAACAAACAGGGACGAGGCCTAGGTGTTCAAGAAAGACTTTTTGTAAAAAAAATGTCTCCAACGGTCCAACCTAATTTGATAGGCATTGTTTTATTAGATTAGTTATTTTTGCATTTCAGTTAGTTAAAATCCTCCCACACCATAAGGTGTATAGGGCGGTGCCCATCCCTGTTTCATAGCCCTGGGCCACACTGTGGTGCAATCACTGCAGCAGGGGGCTAGTCCACTGGCAGCGCGCTGAGTGTGTATAACTTCCATACTGTTTCATAAGTATGTATTTAATAAGTCTTTGACTCAATGCGCCTCTTGTCCAGAGGTGTCCTACCCTGGAGTTGAACTCGGGCCTTCTGGTTCCAAGTACATGTAATCAGAACCAGATGTGGTAAGTAACAGAAGCGAAGACCACTACACCACAGGGACACTTTTAGCCTTGTCAAAATAGATTAACCAAACCATGGAATCCATCTTATCCATGATGTTATAAATATCTCTTCCCCCCACAGTTTGGACAAGACTGAGTACACAGTGGGTGACACTGGCACTGTCAGTGTGGACATCAGTAATAGCACATCAGTGAAAATCAGGAATATCAGAGTCAATGTGAGTACATTCTACACTTGAAGAAGTAGTATAAATTCATGTGTTTTTGATAAATATTTCTACCAAGAGGTTATATCGGTTTGTTGATCAACAATTAATAATTAATATGGCCAAGCTTGTCAACTGTGTGACAGGGGCTTTAGAAAATTCAGTATCCTTTGCCACTGTGATCTGGTGCAAGCCCCCTAGCAGCTTCTTGTCATATTGCAGATTACAAGCACGTAAATCCTAACACAAAGATGACAGATAGGTATAGACTAGGGGTGGGTATACGTACCGGTACATAAAATTCAGGTCCGATCCAGGTCCGGACCTGTACCTGTACCTGATTATAGTAGTGTCACAGTACATCATATTTCGGAGAGCGAGACACACGTAAAAGTCTCCAAACGTAATGTCTGGAACGATATAATTTTTTAGGTTTGCACTTTGTCTCAAAATTATAACTTTACTCTCCTCGCCGTCTGTTTACTCATCCTTTAAGTGTTTCTAGATATGATTCACAGCTAACGTCTTCGAAAACGACTCGTCAAATCTGCTGTTTTGTATTTTCTTAGACCAGTTATGTGGCTGCCTGCTGGTAGCCTGGTACTATGAATTTTCTAATCGGTCCATAGGCCGGTCCACTGATTTTTTACGGACCGTTTTTTGGACCGGTCCATTAAGAAATACTGGTTTTGTACCGGTACACACCCCTAGTATAGACATATGGAAAGGATAGACATACATGTATGGGCCGACGCTATGCTCTGTTGGCAGATGTTTGTGCTCTCTAGGGCTGTCTGGTGACTGATATTTATATGATGAATCCACAACAGGTGACAGATATATTCTTCAGGCTCTTTAGAGTGCTATTATGGTATTCAAGCAGGTCAGTAAGGTCGGCAGTCTAGCATTTATCAGTTGAAATTAAGTTCCAGAAATTCTGGTTGATTCCCATGTGGATTATATCTTACACACTACCATTGCTGTGGGAAAGGCATTACGTGTAGTATTCATGCATGATTTATTAGCTCGCTGATACATTTATACATGTATATTATATATTCAATGAACGTAAAAATTTGACATTCAAAAAAATACTTTCCTTTGATACTGTTACAGTACTTTTTTTAAATTCCAACACCTATGTTTGTTTTCAAAAAAAATCACTGGTCTGTCAACATGCCATATTTTAGTCATTTCTATCCATAGTAAGTTGGAATAACACTATCCCTTTGCATATTGGCCATCATGGAGTAAAGATGCGATGTTGTTGTGTGGTGGGAACTCATTGAAAATCTGAGCACTTGGAGGCCAGCCATTACATGTATTTCAAATCTTTCGAACATGAGCGATTCTGACCGATAAGTCCCGAACGCTTCCGGAGAAACAATCACGTGGTCATGGCTCAATGTCCACGGGCATTGTGACGTCACTCGGCCAGAAGTTACGGAAAATTGTCAACAGAAAACGGTTACGGCTGGATTCTGGGCTGATTTTTGGGTCGTACCAATAAATAAGAAACTCCTTCTGTGACTTGTTTCTGCGCACTTTTTAAACGCCCAAAATATGAAATAAGGATGCAAATGTGCTGGTATGGGGAAGTAAATGTCAATTTCATATAGATTGCTGTATCCAGAATATTTCCAGTTTTACCCCCTGAAATTGCTTAGGGCACCTTTAAGACTAGATTGCTTACATTCATAACATAGTAACTTGTCCAAATTTAGAGATACTAGAAAATGTTACAAACTCCAAATTTCTAGTACCTACAAGCTCTGTGAATAGTTTCATCAGATTGGTGAATAAATACATTGTAACTGGATAATAAATGCTACAAACAACTTTGTTATCCTTTGAAAAAAGATTGTTTTGTATCTCCACCTTGCAGATGAAGAGAGTAGTGCACCTGATGAAGGGTCAGAGGGTTTGTACAGCGACTGTTATTTGAAAAAAGATTGTTTTGTATCGCCCCCTTGCAGATGAAGAGAGTAGTGCATCTGATGAAGGGTCAATGGGTTTGTACAGCTGCAGCAGCAGAAGCTTCGAAGATGAGCAATCGTATGTCCGCCTCGGCCGGCCAGCCTGGGCCACTGGTCGAGAAGGTGTGGAGCGAGACACGCGAAGGAACAAGTAACAAGTGAGTCACTTGATTTACGCAAAAAAACACTAAGTCTTACTCATTACTAGTGTCTGTATAACGCAAACTCCAGCTGTGCGGGGGTTTCTCTCCCCTCCCCACGGAGTTTGTGCTCTGGTTGCTCTAAGCCGGGAGAACTGTTATCAAAAATGGTAACACCAATCATAGGGCAGGATTTCAGCTAGGCTCCCATTGCCATAGAAACCACCTAGTTAGCCTGTCTGTTAGCTGTCACACCTGGCACCACAGGCAGATGGGGAGGAAGGGATGGGAAATGAGATCCAGATGTTGGGAGGGTGAGAAATGAGATGTATCCAAGCAGGTTAAAAGGGATTTTAAACCTCCTTAGTTTATCTGTTCCTTTAGAGGCAGACAATGTCAGTTTCTCCCAAATCAAAAACCAAGTTTGAAAATCCAACAAGAAAAGACTTGACTGCCGAAAAATGTTCAAAGTACAGAGAAACGGCCTGTGAAACTCTCTTCCTACCACATGCAGATCAGACATCTGCAGCTGTCAATCACTGGATAGCAACAGCAATAGATCCTTAGCAACTAGAGTCTGGCCTGGGCAGGCAGCTCTGAGGGCTGATGACAGCTGCATAAATTATCCATATTTAGAAAGGAGGATTCCCTTGAGTTAGCGGCCCTAGCCATCAAGCTCTTGGGTTGCGAGGCGGTTACAGGGCGGCGAGCGGTCACAGGAGGCTTGATTGAATTCAGGCTAACTCATTACAAGCAACTGGATAAAATTTTGAAACAGCCAGACGTTTCAGACACCATCCACTGTCTTTCGTCAGCGACTAAAGGGAAAAACTGGAGAACCAATTGAAATGTTAATGAGGTGAAATTGTTTTTAGATTTCATTCTAACCAAAATAATTCACTGCAAAAGAAGTGTTTGCTAACATGCAAAGTTGATGCACTTATTTCTTTTGTTCCTTAGAAAAGTAGAGTTGGCCCTTCCTGTGGAACTGAAGAACCTTCCACCTGTAGTCAACCTTGGCAAGCATATCAAGGTGAGAGAGTCACATACATCTACTTATGTCATACCTGGGCCGCAAAACGTTTGATATGGGTGTTCCGGACCGTGTGATAATTTTCCATATCACACGGGGTTCCAAGTTGTATCACACGGGCTTCCATGGAATATTTATAATGCATTTCGAGCGCGCCGGTTGCGCCGCTGTCGAAAATTCGAATACCGGATTCGAAGGTTGGAATCAATGTTGTTACAGTTTTTTGTTCGAGGACACAAAACTCCCTCAACTTTTGGCGCATTCCGCATTGAAATGTGTGTTTTCTCGAGTGGGTGTGACCAAGGTATGACATAAATAAAATACAACACGGTGTATTCCACATCACCCTCGGTCCCAGCCTATGGCCGTCGGGCGATCCTACCCGCGGTCGGGCTGGTACCTCGGGTGATACGGAATACCCCGTGTTGTATTCTATATATACCAAAGTACATTGTAGGTACAAATGGGGGAGATGTTGTGTAGGGGTTAATACATGTACTCATCAGTAACCTTGATTAACATTAATCCGCCCGGGGTTACATAAATCCGCCACTTTGAAAAACAGTGGGTTTGAGAGATCTCTAGTGCAGCACCCCCAGGTATGCACAGTTTAGATATATAGGAGTGCATTATACTGGGGGACGTTTGGTTTGAGATCTGTTTGGATGTATCTTTTCAGGGTGGCAGAATTGTGTACCCGGGTGGAATAATGTTAGTAGATGTTAAATGCAACTTAAATGACTTCCTCAAGACACATATAAGCACCAGTTTTTATCCTGTTGTAAACAAATGAGTGTGGATAATGTAGTACTACCTGTATTATTCTATGTACATACCAGTACTAAAAAATATTGCTCTGTTTGTGAACAGTGTGTCTACAGAATACTGGTAGATGTTGGTCTGAAGTCATCCCTGTCCCTTCCAACTGGCCTGCTGAAGATACCATATCTCCACCCGCCCGGTAACTCAGAGGTACATCCCTCCAAACTTCAACACTTTAGAGTGTGTTTAACCTTCTCCCTGCTGCCTATTCTCTGTAAACAATAATAATAATAATGGTTTATTGGTCAGAAATTACCCATGCAATGGCAGCCAGTGCTGAATTGCTGCAGGGTTTACAATCACATAATACACAACAGATGCATTTTTGCTCCACACTTGCACTTTGTGGAACTGTCGCAAGGGTCTGGGCAGCTGCCATTCGGCACCAGCAGGTGACCTCAATATGACCTTCCCAAACCGAAGTCAGGTACCCATTCACACTTGGTGGAGTGAGGAAAGTCGTGTAAAGTGCCTTTCCCAAGGGCACAACATCCGGGTATATCGGTGGTTTCGAACCCGGGACCTCTCGGTTCTTGGTGAAACACCGTACCGATTGCGCCACACGAGTGACACAACGTCACAATACAGTACAATACAGACTGGGGTGCCAAATGGCTACTTCAGTGTGCTAAAGTTTAATCCCTAGCCTAGTAAGTTACGGTCAGGGCTAAATACTGGCACCTTGCTCAAGAGAAAAACTGGAGTATGTTGGATTTTATCCAATTCCGTTGGGTCCTAAAGTGGTTAATGTCTGACAATGATTTTGTATCTCCTCTTGTTGCAGTGGGATGACTGGAAACCCCCTCATTGGGTCTCCCAGTGTGAGAGAATGACAGTGGAAGGAAAATTTGCAGTGTCTTCAAATGTACTGGGTAAGTAAAACTTGCACCAGTGCAATAGCCGAGTGGGTAGAGTGTGTGCCTTGCATACGGTAGGTCGTGAGTTTCGATCCCCGGCCGTGGCATACCAAAGACTCTAAAAATGGTACACACTGCTTTCTCTGCTTAGCACTCAGCATTTGGGAAAGTGTATGGTAGTTAAACACACACCACTACCAGTGGACTAGCCACCTGCTGAAGTGACTTGCACGAAGTTGTGTGGCCCAGGGCTGATGAAACTGAGATGGGCACCACGTTATGCACCGTCTGGTGCGGGGAGGACTTTAACTTTTTTTTTAAAGTAACACTTGCTGTGGGAGGGGGGCAGGTAGACTTTGATGGAAGTGAATGGAGAAGGTTGTTCAAAGATCATCAATTGATGAGGAAATTACATGTATGTCTTAGAAAATGACAAGGAAAGAGGCCTGGAAATCCTGAGCTTTTTAACAGGAATCATACCATTTAGGCAAAAATATTATATTTCTTTCTGTAAATATTGATAATGTCATTTTTGTCATTGATTATCATCTCTCCATTTTCAGCACAAGAAGAGTTTGCAGGACTCCCTACATTTCAAGTACTGGTGGAAAATAAGTAGGGAAACACTACTACAGTACTGTAACAGCGAAAGATTTCCCGAGCTATTTTTGTAGGCATGCAATGCTGACCATTTTATCAGCACTGATATGCATATGTTAAAATTAAGGTAAGAATTAATCTACGTTTTTGGAAAAGAGTGCTGTAAGGCAAATAGTCTTGAACATGATATTTTTGTCACAGACATGTACATTAAGTGTACGTGGTCATGTAATCGTGTATCATTTAAAAGAGTGGAAAGATGTTATGTTCTTGTTCATATCTCACAATATCTTTTGAACATTTATTATACTGTCAAAACTTTATCTCTCAGCATAGTATGATCCAATGACATTATGTTATGTATAAATTTTACTGACTAATGCATTTTGTACATTGAAATTTGTAAATGTATTTCCTTTGATATTTGCTTTAGCTTGCATGTTCCAATGTATGCAAGTACATGTATGTGGGAATTTATTACAGTTTCAGCTTGATGTACATAGCTGACTTATATGTACCATATGATATGGAGTGTTCATAGGCTTAGGAGCTACTAGCCATATAATCCAGTCCAATGCAAGATGCTATTAAGTGATTTATGGCTTATAACAAGATGTATATTGATGTGCACATAAAGCACACACTATATGCACTGACCAGTCATCAGTAATAATCCAGAAAACAGCACTATACCATTTATGTTTTTTAGGAGAAACTAAGTATGATATGTTTGTTTCCCTGTAATGTTACATACTATTACGTTTGAATACTTGCCATGGATGGAGTATAAGTTCTAGCCAGTTTTTCGTTGTTTTGATGTTCAGTTGGATGTTCTAAGCTGTGTGTATTTTAAGATTTCTCACCAATTTCTTGTAGATGCAGTCCACAAGAATCCATGTAAAAGTACAACTGACATGCCATCAGAAAACATTTTAGGCAAAAAAAGTCTGCCAGTGAATTTCACCGGAGACAAAGTTTGCAGTATTTCTTGATTATGAATTATTTGTACTGCAGTATATTTACGCCTCAACAAGCTTAAAACACAGTGCACCGACCCACCTAAAACCAGCAATTTATTCTTGATGTTAATTGTTATGTATACTTGCAGGTATTTTGCAGGGTTGAAGCCCTTAGTATTCCAGATGTGTTCTTATGTTCAAATAGGGCGACTGTATCATAAATTGTGCCACCTACCAGACAACTTTGCACTTTTTCTTCTAAAAAATTATAACCTTTTATGTTATCATCTTTTATTTCTAACCTCCCTGTCTGGTAACAGGAACTTACTAACAGCTGGAAAATCACTTGCAACATTTTAAGTCTTTGTGTAAAATAATTATCTTGTGTAGTATAGTTAAGAAAAATTATGTTAGCTAAAAAGGGTCACGGTTTATATAAGTGCAACTGAATTTTCAAGGTTGACATATGGATTGTCAAAGACAGAAGCAAGTTCTTTGTTTTGGGAGTAAAAGTATTGTGTAACATTTCTTATTATTTGGAGAGTGACTTGTCAAGAAAGGTGTCTTAGAATGTAAGACATCACAGACACTTCTTATGCAGCATATTTAAGTAAGTGGTACTGAACTGTTGGAACAATAAGCATTCAAAATGCTCACAATATCAAGAGGTAAAAAATGGAACGTAACTTCTACAAGAAGAGTTGAAATTTTCTGAGTTGCAGAAATATACTGGTAAAAACTGGGCATCTGATGTTTTTGTGTGTTTTTGTGTGTACTATTGGTCTATATATGATGACAATACGTACTCAAAAGGTTGTCATATTTGATTTACTGTCCTGACCGGTATAGTTGAATGCGTCATTCTCCGTAATAGATCAATATACTGTACACCAATTTGCTTGCTACCAATAGGGATTGCAATCCTATGGATGAGACGCAGTATGACACCTAAACAAATTTTCGTTACAGGTACAGGTACACGGGTTTAGGTACAGGTCCGGACCTGAACCTGTACCTAAACTACTTGTTCAGAAAATGGTAGATTTTCAGTAAGGACAAAAGCATGTTTACAAATGAAAATTTGACTCCATCCTTGAAAATGTGCTTTATGTGCTGGAGTATAGTATAGATGTGGCTTTAGTGCACTGCCACCGTAATTTCATAGTAATTTTATCTGTAAAAGTGGCCATCCCCTGAGTCAAGCTTGACCTGATTAGTACCGGTCCAGTATCGGTCCACCAGGGTTCAGGTATTTTGGACCTGTACCTAATTGATTGTACCTGGTACTGTATCGGTACTTTTGTCCCATGTTTAAGAGCCACCCCTTTAGCAGGAGACACCCACTAAACTTATCAATAAGAGTTGTACGCAATAAGCATGACTGGGTCCAACCTTTCAGTGCTGTATTTCACAGCTTGTATTTACTGTATACAAATCTGATGTGTTACGCCTCAAGCCACTTTACTTTTTATGCAAAGCAAGTAAAAACAACACAGTGAATAAGACATAGTAGAAGTGACTACAATAATCTGTCATTCAAGGTTAATAAACTTTATCAATGTTGATGTTACATATTTCTCTTGCATAGGAATGCTATGTTTGTTGCTCTGTAAGATACTGCATATCACCAAAAGATGGTGGGTTTGAATTACACTTTACACACAGTACCTGCCTGTCTGCTAAAGCCTGCCCCCTTCTTTACCAGTACATTTTTGAAATATGATACTTCATAAGCACATTACTCGTCTTTGTGTCAATATTATTCATTTGCACTGTACTGCCCTGGCATCTTAACAATGAGAATTTCCAAGCCACAAAAACCTATCATACATACCATAACAATTATAGCATTATTGTCCTTGGCAATACAAGGTAATACAAAGTCAGAAAATAACAGCAGTGTTACGAATAAACAATTAGATTAGATATAAAACATATAACATTACTCATTGGTTTTGGCTGTGAAAACATGAAAACACCTACTAATGCCACTCACTCTGTTTGCCAAAGCTACCTTTTGAAATGTCTATTTTCAGATAATGTTACATGTACTATGTTGCATAATATGTGCTTTCATACAAATATATATCCATTAAATACATTTAGTGCGGATGCAATTGCTTAAAGATTGATATGGTAAATGATGAGCTCTCTTGGCATGTCTCGGCAAAATATACATATAAGGAGGTAGCTAGAGGATACTTTAAGAAGTCTAAGAAAAATATATCTGCAAACGGGAACGAAAACGTCATATCGACCAGCAAACATTAACTAGGTTGCATCCAGTTTTGTGGATTGTACCGGCTCCACAATGCAATTCATACAGACAAAATAAACAACTAATTATAACTAAAACAAAAAGGTGTTCAGAAGGAATCTAAACAAAAAAGTATTGTTACACGAGGGGGTAAATTGTACCCCGGCAAAATTTAAAAATGGAATGGCCCTCAGGTAAGACGCGTCACCAGAACGATGATGATGATTGGTATGAAGATGACCAATGGGATGACAGCTATCATCCACCTGTACTGCACTTTGTTCTTCAGCATCTGATAGGTCGTTAGGTTCCCTTCTTTCTTGGCCACCTTTGCCTGGAAGAAAAGTGCCCATGGTAAGTTGCCTTCTTTTGTTTGCCAAGTCTTTCAAACACTGCATCCACTTCAAAACCAACGATGCTTTATTGTTAGAGTCAGTGCTCATCCTCTTGAAATAGAGCGGTATAGAAAATTACCTATATACGAAAGACTTGTGTAAGTATTGCAGTACAAATGCCGTGGAAGACGAAATACACTTTATTTCAAACTGTTCATTTCACGAAATGAGTTGTTTATTCAGACCACTAAAATCTATCCGAATTTCTCTAAGCTTATAGACAAAGAAAAGACTTTTCTTCTTTTAACTACCAAAACCCCACAAATTATAGAAAAGGTGGGACATTACGTCTTCCACTGCTTACAAAAGAGAAGTCAAACCCTTCACTAGCTATAGACAATTACGTTGTATAATTTAGATAAGCAGCTTTTATACCTATTTTGTATCCTGTTCTAATTTATGTATGTTATCTGCATTTAGCCTTCGGGCATGAATTTGCAATAAACCTATTATTATTGTTTGCCGAGATGCTGTTTACTAAATAGCCCAAGCCGCCCCAAGGTAAATCACAACTTACCATGCGAGATTCTTTGACACCCTTCGCTATCCACACAGGAATACAGCAGCCAAACCCGGTACACAAGTACCACAAAGTCTTCTTGATGCCCTGTTTGACCTCTTCGCCTTTTTGGTCGTCTTTTTTGTCAATTTGAACGGAGGTAGAACCTTCAACTTGGAGATTCTGAACACTCAGAATAACGCCATCTGGCGTGGAGTCCTGTCCTGCAGCGTTTTGTTTGACGTTATCGTTTTCTATTTCCTTCTGGATCGCTCCATCCTCGTACACTGGGTTGGTCTGGGGGACGAAACAATTGAGAGTATATGTAATAAATGTAAAAATACATGTACCGTAAAGTAATAGCCTTGTGGCCCTTAGTTCAACAATACCCCCCTCTTTATAATATAATAACTTTATTGCCAGTTCATGCCCGAAGGCTAATTGCAGACAAACAAGTACATGGAAATACATGGGAATCGATATAGTTATCTAGTCTACAATGAAAGTTCTAACGTTATATCAACTAAGGTTGACTATGAAGGCAGTGGAAAATGAAGAGACCCACGTTTTGTATCGTAAGTGGGTTGGTTGATTTTAGTAGTAAGATTAATTTTTGTAAGTTAGTCAAATGGTGAAAGCTAGGGGAATTAACGGAAGCTGTTTTATATAATTCGTTTCTTTCGGCGTCATATAGAGGACATTGGCAAATAAGATGTATTTCATTTTCCACTGCGTTCATTGTACAAAACTTACACATTCTCTTGTGAGCAAGCAGCTTTTTATATCTACCCTTTTCTATTTCTAGTGGGTGTACGCTGATATTTTTATAAAAGTATCGTGGAGTTAGCGCTAGTTGATACTATGAGGATAGCCGTGGGTAGTGAGAAATGCTAGTTAATTTAAAGTCTCATGCCCTAGCTTTAATAATGTAGTGATGATCCAGATACTTTTAATTCCAACTTGATTTGTTGTTCTAAATTACTATTCGTACGAACACTACCAAAACGGGGCGTGGTCATCCCATACCACGATATGGAAGTTTGTATCATATCATCGTAATATAACGCACCTGTCCCGCTACGTCGTTCTGTTCCAAAACTACTGCCTCCGCTACCACCGCAGTCTCCCCACCTTCGTGCACGGGTAACTCGATATTGTGTACCAACGTTTCCTTGTCCATCTTGCTCCCCTGCAGCTGGCTGAAACAAAAGCAGCACCATTTAGTTTTAGGTAATTCTACAGCAAGTATCCTGAATACGAGCAAGGAGGTCCCCCTTGATACGAGGGAATAGCCTACATTGGGTTATGAATGAATGAATGAAAGACCTTTATTGTGCATTCCTGCCCCGAGGGGCTAGGTACAGGTCGTCTAACTTAACACATGGACCATACAAGGACATAAATACAACAATACAAGCTGTAGACATATAGAGTAGACAAACGTGTTATTAAACTAAGTTAGTCCAGTAGAGTCGACTTCTTCTCGCTTCTTTGTACATGTGTAAATGTATGAACAGATATAGTACAAGTCAATTTGCCTAGTACGTAGCTTGCATAAAATCTATTGTTTTCAATATGCAGTGCGGTACCGACGTCAATGAAGTCAAACAAAGAAAGCAGTAGAAAAGAAATAGAGTAAACACATGTGACCTATTTAGTACGTCTGAAAGCATGTCATGATTTACAAGCATCTACAAATGAGAAAGTGATACTAGTTTATGAGAATTCACAGGTGGTTTTTATAATGCAGTGAGTCACATTCGTGCCCACGCACGATTTTTTTACCGATGTAGTGTGGTATGGGGAGCAATGTGTTTGGTGTAACAAAAAAACAGTATAATTCGTCATTTTGCAATACTCTTTCCAGACTGGTACTATTAATTGTCTTTAGTTTTGCAGAATATTTGTGAAAGGTGCGTCACATATAATTTGACGACTACATGTAACCAAAAACGAAGGCATTATTTCTATCATCATTTCCTGTCAAAGTACTCGTGTACTTCGTGTGCCAAGTGTAATTATAAGTGCTCGCACGCATACAGATCTATGCATTAACGGGTTATACCTAAGTAATGCCATGTCCAAACATGGAAAATAGATTACGTTTCGATAGCTTGTGCGATATTACTGAGCACGGTCACGCTATTAATGGATTTGGAGGTCACAAAAGGCGATACAATTTTTGCACATGTAGATTTTATCATGTAGTATCACAGAACACTTCGTCATGTACTAGAAATATGCCTCAAATTAATGAAATAAGGTGTCTAGAACAAACCCGACTTTTTTACGTTTTGATTTTGAGGGAGACAACATATACGACATTGAAATGAACAAAATGGCGACGGTATTGACAACAGACAATGCTATTAGCTATACTAGACTACTGTATTAGATTACATTACAGATATTTCAGCACGCGATCGTTGTATGAGGGTTCATCAGAAATGGACATATGATACATGCAAAGGTACACCTGTTGTGAAACAAAAGTCAAAACCGAGATCGAATAGGAAGCAGTCAGAAAGAGGTATTGGATTTCAAAACTAATCAGATGTTTTTGTGTCAGGAACATCAACACATATAGAATCTCAACTCACCTGAAGATAGA
This sequence comes from Branchiostoma lanceolatum, assembly GCF_035083965.1. Classification (NCBI taxonomy): domain Eukaryota; kingdom Metazoa; phylum Chordata; class Leptocardii; order Amphioxiformes; family Branchiostomatidae; genus Branchiostoma; species Branchiostoma lanceolatum. Next base: position 17,311,613 of record NC_089729.1, read on the forward strand.
TAATGTAGAAACTCGGTTGCAATCAGTTGTGTCGTGTGGTACGTCCTTGTAAGTAAAAGATTCGTCACATGTTCATCTTAAAGGACGTTGTCTTGAAATTCTTCGAGGGATTTTCCGTGACGAGTCAACGGTTGGCACGACTTCCGTTACGTGGGTTGGACAGGTAATCGACCTTTAGCACGTACCGGTTCAGCAACTTCTGTTTGCTTTGTCATTCCCCTGGGACAATGTGGTGTATACAGGTGTGGCAAGCTGCAGTGTTTTATCGAATCCCTAGATGCCGCTAGAAGACCGGCCCAGATATCAGCGGCAACGACAACCAGTGTTCTGGACTAGACAAGATCGTCAATTTGTTGATGACTTCATAGCGCCTTCTATCTCAACAGTTTTGCTTAACAATATTCTGGTTTATAAAGATGGAAACAACTAATCTTTGTTAACTTTCAAAATGACCCCAGTAACCAATGGCAATGGTATCCTAGTGGTAAATTATATACACATGTAATTTTCAACTTATCCTTCCAACGTAAACGAGCACGTTTCTGCAGTTGTATTGAAAGTATAGTATATTGTATTTCATACTGATGAAAACACTTTAACATCCCCAAAATGTTATCCGAGTCATACAAGAAAACTCAGTCAATTGTGTATTGTATTGTATTGTTTAATTGTACTAGTACCAAGAAATAATTATGTAACTAACATGTATTAACGGCATATTTGCTTTTGAATTTCTTGGGCTCTAATACGGTATAAGGCAGTGACTTCCTACAAAGGTTCAAACAAACAAACAACATTGCATCCTATTACAAGTGTAGAAGAAACTAATGCTAAATGACACTGGTAATAAAGTCTGCATTCCTGGACTTTTAAATATCACTGCCATCATTTGCCATAAATGAACTGTCATAACATTGCTTGCCTTAATTTCCTTTTAAATTTCAAATTGAATTACAATCAGATGAAAGTTGTAATGGGGTTGCAGTATGCAAAATTGAAATAAAAATATAAGGAGGTTCAAATACAAAAATATTTTACCCTCTCAAAGCTTTGTCTCAATAGTGAATACAAAAACACATACCAACAATTCTTAAGGATGAAATTAAGAAAGCCCAAAAAAACATCACACTTTGTACGATGTTTTTATTCATCCTTACATTAGAATAATCGTGTTGCCTGTATCTGGGTCTAATATTCTTTGAAGATTTCTAAATATAATATTACTTTTTGCAATGTGCTGCAGCCATTATATCTCTACAAATTAATGCAAAGCCCTTAATATTTCTAACAATTTACTCAAATACTTAACAAAGATTTATCCAAGGAGGTTAAATATTAACCTCCTTGATTTATCATAAGACCTATTTACCTTGCATGCTGCCGAGATAGCTTCATATCTTCTAATAGAGTAATCGCAAAGATACCATTTATTTCTAATAAAAATCTTCAGGTACTCTGAGATGAAACATGCAACTGACACCACCCTACCCTAGTTGAAAGATTTTTATTTTCCATGAAACATACAGATATTTGAGATTCTCCTCTAACAATCAGTCCCTTGCAAGCAAATCCCGACATTAAGGCATAGAGGAGTGAGACTAAATATCTTTTAGTATTCCTTTAGGCCACACCAATTTAATTTCTGGGTTAACAGATTTTCATTTCCAAAAAAAAAAATTTTAGAAAAAAAAATCATGAAAACAGAAGGCTGGCCCAGCCTTCTGTTTTCATGATTTTTTTTTTCTAACCTTTTTTTTTTGGAAAATAAAAATCTGTTAACCAAGAAATCAAATTGGTGTGGCCTTAGGGTGTTACATGTACATGAAACATAGCAAGTATACTACATGTGCGGTGAAAGCAAAGGCTACTATCCCATGTTACAGTTACTATCCAGTTACTACGTGACTTCTATTAGTTCCCTGTTACTAGTGTTAGTAGCATGTTTTGTATTGCGTCTTGAAGTATATGTAGCCAGGCATGTCAGCAGCTTGCATTAAATTTTTCAAATTTTTCTCCTTTTTTTTTCTTGAATATTTTTCTTCTGTACAGCCATGCACGAAATGAAGACATACATAGAGTTCCAAGTATGTACAGACGGCTCAAGCTATGGTTATTTCTTTCCTGCTCTCTTGTCTTTGGCCGCTGCGGCTGCCTTTGCGTCTCTTTCTGTAAGGGTCAAGATACAACAGGTCAAACAACTGTATACATGCAAAGATAAATACATTTCTTAAAGCTATTTTCCTACCCCTGCATCAGGTAAAATGTTTTGTTTCGTCCATTGGATCCGCGGATTATGTTTCTCTGCGTATCTATGTGTTGTTAATGTGATATGTGTATGTATGTAATGTGAAATGCAATAAAGAAAATTAAAAAAACGATATATCTAAAATACAAAAAAAATGTTAGCTACATATGAGAATAAAATTAATGTGTTATGCATGTGTAGTAAGGTCCATACAGTTTTGACTGAAAATCTCGTTGATTTCCTTTGCACAGGAATAATAAAGAGGTAGGAAGATGTCTCCATTTGCTTGATGGCAAAACAAAAATAATAAAAATATTTTAGGCATCTCAACATGGGTTCTACTACATGGTAACATGTTGTATTACTGATAGCCATTCCTAATAAAGGCTCCACCCCTAGGGTGTTGCCAAAAAGAAATGTGATTGCATGGGAGCGACTTCCTATGTCTTACCTTGTTTTTCTGCCTCCTTCTTCTTGGCTGCCTCCTCTCTCTGCTTCTTAATGAGAGCAAGTCTAGCGAGATCTGCCCGGGCTTCGTCTGTTTTCCCCTCGGCATGCAATTTTAGATAGTTGGCTCTGGCTTTCTGCTTTTCAATCTCTTCCCTAGTTGGAACACAAAGTAAAACTCAAAGAGTTAGTTACCATTTAAAGAAACCATGATCGCAAGCAAGTACAAAAGATAAATCTTCTAGTATGGGAATGATACATTGTTGATAGCATAATTGTTATCTTAACTTAAAAAAACAATTACTATTTGTAGCATGGGAATGATACATTGTTATTAGCATAATTGTTTTCTTAGAGAAACTTAAAAAAACAATTACGATTTGAATCTTATTTTTAGAATAAATCACATGTGTTTTGTCAAGTGGCTTGAGAATATGAAGCAATTCATGCAAAAGGACTTGAAGTAACAGAGGTGCACTTACTAAAAACTTTACTAGTATTCATGGCCATATCTTACTAGCTTTGGTATTATGACAGCTTTTACCTTTTTTAGGACATTTATTTATATTGTTTAAAATAAATACAAGACTTGCCTTTCTTTCCTAGACAGCCTTGGTTCCCCCTCTGTTGCAGCCTGCACATCCATGTCTGTGACTTTCTTCAGCTTATTCTTGGCTCGGTTGGGATTTTCAACCTCTATTAGATGCTCTACTCCCTTTGGTTTTCCATCCTATTTCAGGGTCATACACAAATTGTAAGAGTGAGTTTTCGTTTGTCACAACTACATGTACATGTACAACACGCACCGATGAACAATCAATCAATCTCACCAAATGCAAATGCATGTAAATGATATTTGTGATACTGATACTTTTGGATATTTGCAATAAAATTAAGGGAATGAGAAATATCAATACTGTACATGAATAGTGAAATACAGCAGCATTACAGCCTAAACAAAACAGTACACAAATATAAATGCACTCTACTTGCAGTAACAAAAACGAAAAAAGAGGTCTTATACCTCTAGAGCTCTGTAAAATATTTTTTTTGTTTTTGTGAATTTCTTGTCTTATCCATCATTGTGAATTTCTCACTACCTCTGTCTAATAAGTCATTTTCCTGCCAGCCCCACATTATGTCACTCTACAATATTCAAATACAAGCCATGGACACACACCAACACAAATATAAACAAACACACAGACCGGGATCAATTTTGGCGCCATTTCAAGCCAACCTTCCCATCCTGCCAGTCTCTAGTTACACCATCTTCCCACCTCACATCCTGTCACTCTAAAACATTCAAATAACTGGACACACACCATCACAAACACACAAACAATACCTCCTTTTTCCAGAGGTAAAAACCAAGCCCAGATTTACCTCTTCGTCTGAGCTGTCTTCCTCTTCAGATGAACTAGGAGGTAAATCCCCTGGGTTCCCCGTGGCCATGCTCTTGGCTCCCTTTTCTTCCTCCTCCTCCTCCTCTTCATCACTATCTATCAGACCTTTCTTTTCCTGTGAAAAAAACATGGAAAACAACATTACCAATAACACCCTTTTCATACAGTGAGATTAACACTTCTGCCAGCTGAGGCTGTATCTGTATCTGTGTTGTATATAACACCAGTCCTGCATAATCTTGACTATTAAATTACATGCACTGCAGGGCTCGAAATAGTGGGTGCATGTGCACCCAAAATTGGAGCTGTGCACCTAATTTTTGACTGTGGGTGCACTGGTGCACCCAGATATTAGTGTAGGCTACAGGGTAAAGGTACTATTGTACACTAGTATCAAGAATATTCTTGAAATGTAAGTATCAGAAAAAGCAATATAACCCTTTGTTGCACTTTATTTGAAATTTGGAAGGTAGCCATAGAATTACAGATTGAAGTTCTTAATCATATTCATAAGAGTGTTAAACTTTGTAATTATGTTTTGACATTCAACTTTATTTAATGTGGTGCACCCAAATTAGTTTCTGTGCAAGTAATTCTTTTGGTTGGGCGCACCAGTGCACCAGTTTCCAAAAATGAATTTTGAGTCCTGCAATGTATTTCATCATATTTATATCTATACTTCTTACGCTCATGTTTTCAGCCAAGCACACCAAATCAACCCTACTCTTCTTGTGTTGCATTCTTTTCGTTCACACATTTGACTCTAGAGGCTTACGCCTGAGGCTCCCCCATACACTGGGCCGCCGGCTTTATGTCATCATCTGAAATGACGAAAGCAATCCTTACCCGCCATTGTCGGTCCTTTTCTTGAGTTAAAGCCTGTTGTCGTAGTTCCTCTTCATTAGTGAACTGTCTATGTCTGCCTTTGTGGGACTTCTTAAAGCCACCTAAATATAAAACAGCCAAATTAGCATATTTCAGAACGAGATACCTGTAATACATAAAATTTGTTAAACTTTAGTTAGTAAATCTATTCTACATGTTACAATGATGGGGCATAGATGCATAGCCACAGAGCTCAAGTCAAGTCAAAGTCTTTATTTTTCTTCGAAATACTTGTGCGGCCACATCTATTATTTTGTCTAAATCTGTCTTTTTGAAAGTATTGTGGTTTAAAGTCAGCGTACATGCACACATTGTGCAAGCTCTACATAAGTAATAAAATGTGTCATATCTTGTATCAAATCATAGTTTTCATACATATGTGGCTACTGTGAAAGATAAGGCACATAATACCATTGGTTTTATTTGTGACAACAGTTAAATTATGACTATATTGGCGCCAATTTGAACAGTTGAAATCTTGACAGTATCATCTACCTTTGAAACCATAACAAGTAAAGCACCTGACTGGGGAGGGGGGTCAATGAAAACCCAGATGGGGATAATATCATGTGAAAAAAAAAAACTTAATTCACATGATTGTGAAAAAATCAAGTATGGACGTTTCAAAATGTCCATAAAGACATCAATTTGACTTACCTCCGCCACCTCTACCTCCCCTGGGCATCTTGGAGCAACTGTTGTCAGGAACGTTGGACCAAAGTTGGTCAAATTAGGAACCAAAATTCCGAAAATATTGCAGATTTCAGACGACAAAGATTGCAACACTGCACATGCAGGGCCCGCGCTACCCACTATGCTTTGTTACTTCCGGTTGAAGAAAAATTAAAAATTTCCTATTTTTTCTGCAAGATTCATTCATCTATTTGTATTAGAATCAAATTTATTGTTTTTTAGATCTAAATTTTTGTGATTTGGGGCAACATACTTCGACTTTACAACATTTCTTTAAAAACGTTTTCTCACAACCTTTGACCTGTGACGTCACTTCCTGTTGTACCCAAGCTACATTATTTTTCCGTAGTCCATACAGTACAGTTTGTTGAAGTATTTTTGTCGTAAATAGCGGGTTCTTAGTGTCTAAATAACGATGCCTAAGGTCAGGAGAAGCAGGAAGCCTCCACCAGAGGGCTGGGAGCTGATTGAACCTACGCTGGACGAACTGGACCAGAAAATGAGAGAAGGTAACGTTGGGTAACCTAAATTCGTGGGGTACTTAAAGTCGGGATTTTTCGAAAACGGGGTATTTAGGGATATGTGCTAGATGCAAAATCAGTTAAACGCCAGCAATGCAAAGCAGATAGACTAACGTATTCAGAACACTGGCTGAAAAGCTTCGATAACCATGCATTAGAAGTTGGCGACGTCAAAAACTCTCCGTCCCTTATTGACAGAGTCTGGGGGCTTCGTGGGAGAATCACCCAGCACGGTTGTTCGCTGGTTTATAAGACAAATGTCACATCTCCTGCCTGCTAAACACAATTATTTATAAGACAACTTATTACAATCTCTTTTGCTAACCTGCAACTGGATTCTAAGTGTGATCAATCATCAAAACTCCTCTATGTTGCTACAACCTACGGCACGTGTATTTTCCCGCCGCCATATTGTTAACCAGAATCCTGTTGTCAAGCAGACGACAAAGGTTTGTGAGGAACACTTTTTTGTCTAAATGCTGCGTGTGATAGTGGACTGAGGAAGATATTTTCCTCAAAGTTTGCTCCTAACACAACAAGGAACACATGGACATAGTAGTATTACCATTGCTACGGCATCCAGCTAACTTCCCATGAATAATGTAACGTTACACGTTGCCCGATGATGACGATGGGCCGACTTTGAGTGAAGTTCTACCGACTCAACACACGGGTTGTTCCCGAACTGGCCTGATGTGTGCGGTACGGCCGTTTTTTCGTGTATTTTTTTTACTTGGACACGTCTATATCCATAGCACTCTCCTCAAGCCAAGGATAGAACGAATAGCTGCTGTATAAAATGTGATTAGCGGTAAGATATTCAAGACGAATCTTCTCTCCCGAATTAATGTGCCCCCCTGTCCGACAGCACCGTTATTGTGCGTACGGCGGACGGTAGTTTCAAGTTGAAATATTATGGTGTCAGCACGACTAGAGACAAAATCTACCATATATATGATTAGTGCAAAGATAGTACATGATACTGACAGAATTATAGAAAAAAAGGATGGTTTATTGTTCTGCTAGATTGATTTCAGTCAACCATTATCGGAAAAATCCCGAATTTATGTTACCCAACGTTAACAAAAATTCCTAATTTTTTTTTTTGCCAAAAAAACTCTTTCATTTTATTATAGTCCCATAAATTTTATCATTTAGTGCAGTGTACGATGGTTTGTAGACCCAATAAGTTGTTCATAACAGACTCTTTCTGAAGGTATATGTTTCTACAGCAGCTTTACGCCAATTTTTAAGTAAAGACAAATCAATGCCTTGGGCCATGCAAAAAAATGATGCCCCCCCCCCCCCCATTTTTAGATAAATAATTTTCAGGACCGCAGATATGCAAAGCCGATGCACAGATGTGTATTTTCAAACTTGTGCAATTTCAAACCAATCAAGTCAACAATCAGCCATGAGCTTTTTATATTTTAGCTCTGGCCATTGAACTAGAAGTATGGCTGGGGCCTTTGCTCATGAAAATTGCAACAAGCCTAATATATACTTTGTTTCCAAAAATAATTTTATCAGGTTGGTAGAAAATAGGATATGGAAGATTCTCACCGCAATGAGTAGCCGATGTAGGTGGCCCTTTTGCGGTGAGACTGAGAACACTGTCCAAAATATGGTTTGTATCCCCCCTCGGTCATCGACAGAGAGGATAACAGACGCACCTGGTGGATTAAGGAGGCAGTCTGGATAAGGAAGACAACGCCGGTGATGAACCGAGACGAGGGGGGATACAAACTTAGCCATATTTTGGACAGTGTTCTCACCGCAAAAGCGCCACCTACATCGGATACTTATAGCGGTGAGAAGCAGTACTCCAGTCAGAAGCTCTGAAGAAGGTGTCTGATAGACATCGAAACGTTAGCAAGTGAGATCAATACCTGGTTGTGTATAAAGAATCTCCCATATCCAATATACTTTGTTGTTTCTCTGCCTATCCCTGTTTCTGATGTCTTAACCTTGCTCACAGCTGAGACAGAACCACACGAGGGGAAGAGAAAGGTGGAGGCACTCTGGCCCATCTTTAAGATTCACCACCAGAAGTCTCGCTACATCTTCGACCTGTTCTACCGCAGGAAGGCAATCAGCAGAGGTAACCAACTATAATCCTTTATTTATTTATTTATTAATCTTTAGGGTGGTCCCTTCAGTTAACATTGTAACTGATTTCCAAGGGAGCCTTTCAGTATTTAATCATAAATTCGTTATTGTTAAAACTATCACAGTATCAGGCTGTTAAAATCTCCAAGCAGATGTAGGGTGTCACTAAGTTAAGTCTCATCGTACAATGTTTTCAAGTTGGCTTTGTAGCCCATTTGGTAAAATAGTACATGACACCTGACTGTTCAGTTGCATTTTGTAACAAAGAATAAATCAATAGAATAAAAGACTTTTATACAAGTTCAAATGAGCATCATTTAAACCCTTGCAGTCTTGCTGGCTAGGAATTGTGGCTTTTTGTGACTTTCACATCTGTCGGGCTATCTCGCCTCATACCCACCTGATGAGTAAAATACTTTTATGATAAAAAATAAAAGACAAGCTCAAACACAATCTAACCTTAGCACTTGCGGTCTTGCTTTTGCTGGCTAGGAATTGTGGCTTTCCATGACTTTCACATCTGTTGGGCTATATGTTACCTCATACCCACCTGATTAACATAATTTCCCATCATCTTTTACCCCATTCAGAGCTGTATGAGTACTGCCTGAAGGAGGCGATAGCAGACAAGAACCTGATAGCCAAGTGGAAGAAGCAGGGTTATGAGAACCTCTGCTGTCTGCGCTGCATCCAGACAAGAGACACAAACTTCGGCACCAACTGTATCTGCAGAGTCCCAAAGAGCAAGCTGGAAGAGGTGAGAACTGTTGATTTTTTGGATGTCAGATGACTCAGCCCATTATACCAACTCGGCCCAGTCAACTCAGCCCATCTCCCTAGTCACCTCGGCCCCAAAACCTCAGAGTCAACAGTTTGAAGCTGTATGACACAAAGACGTGGTCTGTAGTAAAATCATGTTGATTGCCTAAGCACCGGCGGTATGTGTCTCCAAAAACCTCAAACTAAGTCAACAGTTTGAAGTTGTCTGACAAAAAAAGGCGGTCTCTATTAAAATCATGTTGATTGCCTAAGCACCGGCGGTATGTGTCTCCAAAAACCTCAAACTAAGTCAACAGTTTGAAGTTGTCTGACAAAAAAAGGCGGTCTCTATTAAAATCATGTTGATTGCCTAAGTGCCGGCTGTATGGAGCTCCAAAAACCTCAATTACGCAATAGACATTGTTACTAAAATGTACATGTACATGTATGTTACTACCCGGGACACAGCGGGTAAACATTAAAAATTGCAGTCATGAGGTTGTGGTTTAGAAGGTGTTTTTTGCTTTATTTTGTGGTAATTTGGCGATGGGCCGACTTGACCTCGGCGATTGGCCGACTTGACCACCACGATGGGCCGAGTTGACCAGATTTGCGATGGGCCGAGTTGGAAATGGGCCGAGTTGTCCTGATACCGTTTTTTTGTACAATAGGAGAGGAATGGCATTATGAGACTACGTCAATGACAAGGATATTTTCATGGTGCATATGGATCACACATTGTAGTTCTTTTAAGGAAAGGGATAACGGTTCAATGTTCAAAGCCTTGTCACATACTGTAAGTTCATATACATTTGCAGTGGTTTTATTTTGCACTAGGAGGGAAAGGAGGTTTTTATGGGGGTTTTTAATTCGCAGTTGAAACAGTTCTGTAGTACAGTATAGTCATACAAAGGGAGATATACTTGTGTTGTCACAAATTCGTGTTGCAGAGATCACCACAAAAATAAAACCACAGTGAAAGTTTTAAAATGTAAAGTACTAAGATATCCTTTTGATTGTATTGTGATGGTGATACAAGTTGTATTTTGTATGTAAGGACTGTCTGTGGTAAAAATGCATGAATTTTAGACGTTACAGTATCTGGGACTAACGTTTTCTCGTCCTACAGGGCCGTATTGTGGAGTGTGTACACTGTGGCTGCAGAGGTTGCTCCGGATAGAGACAGTCATCTACATCATCTGATACATTGTTGAGTCTATGACTAAGACCTAGAAGGCCGAAGATTCTTCAGTATTTGTTATTTTGTATTGTTGGTGAGACTGAACTTAACATACAACGTTAGATCTGAAATAAGTTATGGCTGTACTCTTGTTTTACTTCAGTTTTAGATCTCGTTAAGTTATGAAGCAAATATCACAAACTGTAACGATAAAATCAGGCATGCACTGTACCTATGACATTGAACACTTAACCAGCTCCCTGTTGCGGAGAAATTGTGATACCTAAATTGTACTGGATAATGAGCTAAGTAGCAGGAAGAAAGTTAAAGATTTATGGTGACCTAGCTATGGCCCTGTTGATCAGGTATTCTTTGTGCTTGAACTGAACCAAGAATAGAAACTGCATTAGTACAGAATAACATTAAAAAGTTTGATGATGCAATTCCATGAGCAGGTTCAAAGATATATGCAAGAGGAATTTACCTTGTTCTTGTTGAAAGACTTGCATCCATGAGCATGTTTCTGTAGCCATATGAAAGTGAATCTGCAAAGGACAAATGTCATCAGGTTTTATCTATGTTTATGAGGATCAGCATTAGGATTTTTATTTTCCCCCCCAAAAAAAAATTTAGGAAAAAAAAAAATTCATGAAAACAGAAGGCTGGCCCAGCCATCTGTTTTCATGATTTTTTTTTTCTAAATTTTTTTTTTTTGAAACTAAAAATCCGTTAACCATAAAATTAAATTTGTGTGGCCTTACCCATATATAGTTTCATGTCCATGTTGTACTATCTTGTATGGTAATTGTATTACTGCAATGTTAAAGACAAATGGTTCAATCTTTTTTTAAATTGTTTTGAACACTGTCCAATCTACATATGCCCCAAGCTCTTGTATATGGTGTAAGTAATGTTTATTGGTGGTAGGCATAAAACATACATAATGTAGAATATAAACAATCCTTAACACAATTGTACACACATGAATGGTACAGGTAGGACAGGTGAACACATAACAAATGTACTGCACAATGTGAATGTGTGAATGGAAAAATAAAAAGACTCTTTGCTGTTCAAATGAACATTTCTTTGGCAAGTATGGCAGTCTTACTGAGTGTTTTAGAACGTTTAACAAGTAGCAACATAACTGTAGAATTTGTGTTTCTGAAACAGTTGGAATGTAAAAAATAATACAAGTTCCTGAAATAAATGCATCTTGTGATTCACAAATATCCTAACTCACTCACTTTAAAGGCTAACTCTGTGCAACTTAAAAGAAAATGTAAGGGCTTCATTAAGCCTAATACAAGCCTAGATATCAGCCTTGCTAGGCTCTAGTCTACTCCATGAGAGATTGCTGTGCCTATACAAGTCTGATATCTGAAGCAACTGGTACCTAGGCTAATGTATATCTTTTGACATAAATAGCAAATACTATCTAAATACTGGTCTATAGGAATACAAAATGTGGCTTGTTTTCATGATAACAGATTATTGCATATCACCTTTCCAGAACCTAATACCGGTAATGTAAAAAAAGGTCTCCAGTTGCAACTGACCATGTTTGGAACACCAAAGCCTTTGCCAGTGGTGTCAAAGAATTCATACAAATTTTACGGAATACATGCAAATTTTAGGGAATACATACAATCCATTACTAGAAACATACGATCCTTACGGAATACATACGATCCATTACGCAGAAACATACGATCCTTACGGAATACATACGATCCATTACACGGAATACATACGATCCTTACTGATTTGGAGAAATGTGCCTGGATCATGTGACACCGGCGGCAAATTCAATATGGGGAACTCGGGATAACCAGTTCTTCGTACGATATCTTGGCTTTTAAGAGCTTAATAATGGCGTATCCCATCCGACTAAACTCTAAAAATCTCAAGCTGCACTAAATTAAGACTGGTGTAGGCTTAGACTGACTAGGAGGACAAGACAAATCTAGATTCGGTGCTAGCACAATGGCAACAAATTAGTAAGGATCGTACCGGTATGTATTCCACGTAATGGATCTTATGTATTCCGTACGGAACGTATGTTTCTGCGTAATGGATCGTATGTATTCCGTACGGATCGTATGTTTCTAGTAATGGATCATATGTATTCCGTAAAATTCGTATGTATTCCGTAAAATTCGTATGAATTCTTTGGCACCCCTGTTTGCAGAGTCATACATGAAATGTGAAGGAAATTACTATTGCCTTTACAGCTGTGAATTGAACTTATATAGCAGATGTTTCAGAGGAAATTATGAAAAGGATACCAGTCCTATACTTTGGTATTGCACAGTGCCAATTATACAGAGCCCTTACCAAGCAAACTTTAAATTATTTCAACTAGAACTAACTGCAAAGTCAAATGCTGTGACTTGATTAACATATGCTAACTTATTTTGTAGATTCTGGTATTATATTGCTGAAATATTGATAAAAACAGTTGACATGCTTGGAATATCATTTCTATGATGTCTTACTACTTTACAATTGTGTTGGTCATTTAGCTAGAGACTGTTATCCCATAGTAAATCACAGTGATATACATGTATATGGTGGCAATCATAAACAATGGTTACATGAATGTAATGATTAAGCTGGATATTCATAACTTGATAATCAAAAATGATTCCAAACAAACAGACAGACAGACTGATGATCCTGAAGTTAAATCTTCAAGTTGAAAGTTTGATAATAACTCTAAATCTAGCAAAATTTGTCCCCTGAGGGCTTATATGTGAACATGTAGATACATGAAGTTCCAACAAATTACATTGAAAAGGTGCCCAGATTCTTAAGCTATAGTTCTCATCATTTTTGCCTTTTACTAACTTACTACACATGTAGTGACATGTATGTTGCTGTATAGATTTATTCAGCCTTGTGCAACAAAGAAGAGTGCAGAGATCTAACCACTACGTTGAATTCCATACTTCTCACTGGTTGCCTTGGATTTAGAAAGTCTTATAGACTGTCAGGTCACATGTTGGAAGCAATTTCACAATTTCAACTTATCACACCGAAGTTTCACAGTCATTTGAAAAAGCATATTTCACTCTACTTTGCAGTGTCTACCTTTTTGTAATAGCATTGATTAACATAGAGATATTTGGCCTCAAAGTATTTGTTGGAAGTTGCATATTTCCAGTAGCGTTCCAAATGCAAAGTAACCAGCGATATTTCCTAATCATTCTACAGTGATTTCCCATCCCTTATGTACGAAGCAGGCTGCGAAATATAAGTGTTCGCTAAGGTCCCCGCCGGGTACCCACTCACACGCGACCTGTCTGTCCGCCACCGTGATCGAAACTCGCAACTTCTTGGGGTCACTGGGCACCTTACTGGTGTCGAAGGTCACGTTGGTGCCCTTGGCGAGTGCTGGAAGCTGATTGGTCATCTCTTTGCCGTTGACGTGGACTACTCCTGTGGAACCTACGCATACTGCACCTATACGCTGTAGAATGGAGTCCTCCTCTTGTACTAGTACAAGTCCAAGGCCATCACCACGGTGGGTTTTCCCTGTTCCGTTGACCTGGGGACAAAAAATACCAAAATATTGTCTCTTGATTAAAAGAGAAGTGTGCATAGCTTTCAGTCTTTTTCAGTTTATGGATTTGAAACCTTAGCAGTTGTCCACTGAATGTGGTAACAGGTATGTGTTAAACCCTAGCAGTATTAGATTGGCTTTTTAATTTAATGACACAAACAATTCAAAGGGTTTTCAATACACAACAGGGCTGTCTCCAGCTTTAATCTTTTTCCAACTCATTGTCTGGGAGCCCATGTTGTTATTTTCATCAATTTCAGGTCAGATTTTTTGGACAAATGGGGTGAAATTTTTGTCTGTCCTAACAAGCAAACTAGGTAGTCCTAAAGGTAGCATAATCTTCAACAAGATGAAGAAGAAGCAAATGGGATTTTTCAGGATGGAGGGACGGGCAATGGAGACAACCCTGATACACAATCAAATAGTGATGTGTACCTAAACCCCGGACCTGATCCGGACTGGACCTAACGTTTAGGTTCAAGTCCAAAAAAACCTAAACGTCTGGAAAGAAGTCCGGACTTGAAACAAAAAATCTCTTGCTTATGTATAGTTATACTCCCTTTTTGTCTTAAGCCATCATAAACCTTCCTTAGATCGTGAAATTTGCAATGAAAAAAATATGAAAATATTGCTGTTTTTGTGTTTTATAACTGAACTTTTGTGTTTACTACTGACTGTATTTAATTTCGCATACATAGTTTTCAAATTGCATGTAAGATATAATTATGCCAATATTTGTAACAGGAAAAAAATATTTTAGCACACATATGCCATGGGTTCAGGTCTGGAGTTTAAGTCCGGACCTGAACCTAAACCCCTGGATCTGAATCCGGACCTGAACCTGAACACGGGTTTAGGTACACACCACAACAAGCAAAGATTCCGAAGGTTAAAGTGCCTGACCTTGAAGGTGACCATGTCTCCGCACAACAGACTGCTCTTACTGGAGTGCAGCACACTGATGGCGGCGTTGGGAGACGTTCTGGTCAGGGTGGTGTTCCCGTTGCTCAAGCTGTACCCAGAATCCTCTGCTACCTCCCACTCTGATGAAATACCAGTAAACATTTCGAGTTTGTAATGGTAGATTGGCTGAAAGGTACAGTTACTGTAATATTTAGTACACTATTGCTGACTTTTAACTATGTGTGGTGTGCATAGTCTAGTGGTTAGCGATCTTGCCTCTGGAACTAAAAGCCCCGGGTTCGATCCCGGCTGTGTCGCTCACCCGACATGCACGCTACCGTTAAAGATCGCAGTCCTTAGGACGGGACGTTAAGCCGTGGTCCACTGTTCATTGTGCTTGTCGAAAAGAGCTAGGGGAATTTCCCCGGTACAATGAACCTGTAAATACTGCACATAGCGTCTGTCTTCTCTGTCACGACCAGTGGAAGATTAGCTCATTTGTTCATTGAGTTCATTTGAGCTAAACTGGTTCGAGATCACATTCCTTCTCTTTTCCATTTTAACTATTTCATTTTAACCTTCTCCCTGGTGCCTAACTCTGTCACCAATAGGGAATGGGGTGCCAAACGACTACTTCAATGACAATGTGCTAAGGGTTTAAAAGGCTAAACAGCATCAAAAATGCTATAAGACTATTTCTGAAGATCCGTACTACCAAATGACTTGTCTTTGCTTCCTGCATCGTGCATACCTGCACCCCCCCCCCCCCTCCACACACACAAACAAAATATCAGAGAATAGTCAGTGGTTGATGTGGTTACCATGCTGCAGTAAGGTTGTCCTAGCAACCTGTGGAATGCTCCATGGAGACCAGCCACGAACCATCTTGCAGCACACTCTGAAACTGTAGTCCACGTTGAACTGAAAATAGAGGTCATTATCATCATCTATCGGCCATCGGCCAGGACTAAATAAGTACATACATCACTCCATATTGCCCTGTCCAACATCATTTGTCCTAAGTGTTCATATGCAATCTCAGTGTCTCTGACTAAACTATCGGTAAAAGTCAAACTTCTGCAGTGCACTTGGCCCCTATACAAATAGAGGTAAGTGTACATTGTATAGTAAATATGCAGGTATAGAGGGGGCCAAGAATGGGGCCCTGTGGAACACCATGTGAAACCACTTTCTTAGTGTACAACTTGTTATCGCAACTGGAGATACGTAACCTGTCATGTGGACAATGAATAATACCGGTAACAAAAGAATGCAATAAATTACCTTGAGGTGTTTGACAGTGCAGCAGGTGTCCAGGCCCTGGTACGCTTCGCGGAACTTTGTCGTGTTCATCGTGACCCTGTCCACCCTCCCACAGCAGTACTGCAGTCTGTACTCTGCTGGGGACTGCTTCTCTGGAATGTCATCATCTTCTATCTACAAAATAAAGCTTTATATAAGTAAGACAGGATACATTGTACTTTGCTCATTTGAGCCCTAAAACATCGAGCCACACACAAAGCGAAACTAGTCTGGGTGTGAGCTTGAATAAATTTCTAAACGGAAACTACATGTGTGCGGCTATAGCGTCTTTGCTGAAGATGTGGCGTGAGTGTGCATTGTTGACTTGAGGTTGTCCACTTCTATTTGCCTACAAAATTAAGCTTTGTTACCATACATTTTTGTTGCACTGTTGCAGTTTGGTTAGTAGTAAAGAGAGCAAATTATTGGCTTCACTTAATAGGAGAGAGTTATGTTTGAAGGAACGCAAGAATTACAATTAGTTGTAAATTGGGGTGGATTTTTAATCTCTAAGAGGCATGGGTGTATATATGTGTAAATATGAGTTGAAAAAGTTACTAGTAGTTAAAATCCTCCCACACCATAAGGTGTATAGGGCGGTGCCCATCCCCGTTTTATAGCCCTGGGCCACACTGTGGTGCAATCACTGCAGCAGGAGGCTAGTCCACTGGCAGTGGAGTGTGTTTAACTTCCATACTGTTTCATAAGTATGTACCATAATTTTTTATAAAGTCTTTGGTATGACTCAATGCGCCTCTTGTCCAGAGGTGTCCTACCCGGGAGTTGAACTCGGGCCTTCTGGTTCCAAGTAATCAGATCCAGATGTGGTAAGTAACAGAAGCACAGACCACTACACCACAGGGACACCCCGTGTAAATATGAAAAGCTATATTATTCATGCAGCCGAAATATATGCAAGATAAATAGCAAATAGTAGTGGACAATGTTAACCGTACACACCCCACATCTTCAGAAGAGCTAGATGCTGTAGTTACATATGTAAGATAAATAATCCACATGATACGATTAATTCATATAGGGATATACTCATCCCATACCAAAATATACTCACCTCATACCATGATGCTAGTACACCTCCTGGCCTCTCACGTAGCTCTGCCACCTGGACAGGTGCGTGGGCCAGGACGTACCCGTCACTCCCTATCTCCTCTGGCAGTTCAGTGATACAGGCTGGGTCCAGGCCAGCCAGAAGGATGCAGGGCACCTCAGACAATGGGGGCACCTCTGGCAAGCTGCAGTGACAAGGAATGTTGCTAGAGGGCTCTGATGTATGGGTTACTAATTATAAGGAGATGCAACAGCTCAAAAAGATGGAACTGGTACTCCTTCCCTGATTTTAGGTTTGACAGATGTCATTACAGGTTTGACAAATATTTCCAGGTGCCATCTAGATCTGTTTCTGTTCCATAAAAAGTGTGTGGTTTCAAATTCTAGCAATGACATTTTTTAAACTGTCTTTATGGGTAACAGTGATGACTTTATGTTTCATATTTATATCATCATTATTCTTTTTTTTGTCTATTCATCTCAGCTGCCTTGGCGAAGGCCTGTGATCTCTGGGTGTGATCTTTGCAGCTTGTTCACTTGGATTTTAATTGAGCTGTTTGTGAGTGAGGACCGAGGAACAACAAAACATTTTGAATTCTTTAAATTTGCTCCTTAGCTTCAATAAGACAATATTGAGTCTCCTTGGCAAGTTCCCTGCACTGCCCATCTATTAAAGATAGCCTTGTGTGACCATGTTTAGATGACAACGTGGCGTAGTGGCGGGGTGTTTGGGCACGTTCTGACTTGTCCCGTTGACGTTGTGCCCTTGGGAAAGGCACTTTACACGAATTTCCTCACTTCATTGTGCAGGATGTAGGGTACCTCAGACAATGCGGGCACCTCTGGCAAGCTGCAGTGACAAGGAATGTTGCTAGAGGGCTCTGATGTATGGATTACTAAAGAGATTAGTATCAGGTGAAGCTTCGGCACCCAGCTTCAGTTTGGGACATCCCTCAGAAAGGACTTTAAATGGAGGTCCCGTGTTTGAGGAGAGCCACACCTTGAGCACGTAAAAGAACCCATTCAAAAGATTAGGGGTCTTTCCTGAGTGGATCAAATAAATAAATTCGGATATGCAACTTGTACTCTTAAGTCCAAACCTGGTGTGTTACACCATGAGGCGGTTTACTGGGTTTGCAATACAAACAAAACAAGAAAGCATACCTGTTCAGTGATCTGCTATTGTTCCTGTCACAGAATGACTTCAGCTCCGCAACTGCTATGACTTCACTGGCTTCTACTAGCTTTTCTCCTGTGATATAAAAAACAATAGGCAGACAATATGCAAGTGAATCTTCATATTGCCATCGTGAGAACGGATATGCTGAAGAAATTTCTGTTAGAGTTTTTAGAAAGTATACAAGATAACAGTTACTCAAGCAACTGGATAGACGTTACAAGTAGCATCCACTATCTTTAGTCAAATCTATCCAGTTGCTTATAAGTAACGGTTATGTTGTCTATCTTATTACGTGGATGTCTAACTTTCATTGACATATATTGGAACTGTTCATATGTTCATCTCACTTTAATTTTCCAATCAAAAGCAGCATGACTCAGTTCAATATTATCAAATCTAAATCTAAAAGCATGTGTTTGTACCTTCTTCTATCACAGTTAAATCCTCTATGATGGAGTTCTTAACAACGTCTTCACATTCCCTGAGTGGCTCCAATGATTCGCCCTCAATCTCTTCTACCCTATCCAACAGCTCCCTCTGTCTGGTATCAATTGCACTGCAGATTGCTTCCTTCAGTTCCTGGAAGTGTTTCTCTACTGTAGACTTGGCTTCATGGGCAGAACTTTCAACCTATGGGACAACATAGAAAGAACATCTATTAATTACCTTCGCCAAGAAGGTTATGCAGAGGGTAGCGTTTGTGTGTGTGTTTGTAACAAACAGCATAACTCAAGAAGGCTTGGATGGATTGTCTTGATATTTGGTAGGTGGGTAGGTCTTGAATGAGACATGGAAATGATTCGATTTTGGGTCCCCTAGCGGCTTGTTACCGTACTGCAGCGGAAGTTCCTGTTTTGATATCTCGTGTTCTGGACATGCTGTGGAACTGATTTTTCAGTGGTAGATACCTCTTTAGACAGAGAGTAAGTGGGCCCCTAGCGGCTTTTTTGGAACTGCAGGATCAGGTTTTGCTTCAGACTTTGAAAGGGAATAACTCAAGAAGGGCCTGATGGATGGTCATGATTTTTGGTAAGTAGATAGCTTGTCTTTTCCATGCTATTTGATTCCATAACCAATACAATTTGGTGTCAAATGGCTCACTTTCAACCTCTCTCTCTCTATATATATATGGGACAACAAAGAAAGAATGTCTACATATACAGAAGATAATTTTGATTTCATAACACTAACAGCCTTGCTTATTTGTCTACATGTATTCTCCCCTTTTTTCAAACCATTTCCTGCACAGTGGCAGCAGAATATACATAGAACGGTTGCTACAACCAAGGAGGTTTTATATACGTATACCATAGTCAACCTTAGTTAACATAGAACTTTCACAGTAGACTAGAAAACTACCGGTATGTCGATTCCCTTGTATATCCATGTACTTGTTTGTCTGCAATTAGCCTTCGGGCATGAACTTGCAATAAAGTTATTGTTATTATCATTATTATTATTATATAAAACCTCCTTGCTACAACCTATGATAAGTGCTTTTGAAGACACTGCCATGGCAATATTCAAGAAAAACAGTTGCCTTTTGGCGTTCCTTTTCATTACAAATAATATTGTTTAATGCTCAACCAGCACCCCCCCCCCCCCCCCGGAAAAAAACCCACACACAATCTGACAACACGTATCTTATGATATACACCTAGATTCCCGTATGAAAAACATTGCTATCTTTTAAAACGGGATTTCTATCTTGATGTTGTAAATTACTGCTGTTGACACCGGCCTCTTTTACATAAAGCAGCGGGGCTGTGCTCTAGAAGATAAGCAACAAGCCGACCTCAGGAGAAATGGGGAATCTGATGCAATTCTCCATAATAAAGGATATCATTAAGTCAGATAATGCAATTATTATGTGGCCATTCAATACATCCCCTTTCATACTAAAAGCCATTTATAAGGCTTCTTTCTACGAGGATCTCATTAAATATTCAACGACATCTCCAAGCAATCATTTCTATAGTGACATATTGGTCACAGTCACAAATAGGACAAAACATTTATTATTCATGGTGTCCCCAAAGGCATGTCAATATAAGGGCTGGGATGACACTTTGTAAAAAGGGAACCACAGTGTTACTGTTATGAAAGGAGCTAAATCATGAATCTATTATGGGGTAAATTGATGAGATATTTACAAAAGCATCTAATAAAATGCAGTGACAGGCAGATCGGAGCGTAGTTATTTCTGTGAAATGTCAGTGACATTTGAAAACAGCTCTTGGATGACAAAATGATTGCAATTCAAACAAAGACTAACAAAATAAAACAGCCATTGAAATGAAAAGCTCTATACTGTAATGTATCCAATGTACTAGACAGTATAGTATAATCTATACCAATAAGCCATTCAGTGGATTGGATTAATATCGACACACATATCGTAAGGGTCAATAAACATTATCAATACTCTAAATTTTGAACCGATGAATTGTATGTTTATAGAAATTCTAGTGATCAACCATAGAACACATCTGCCATCTGTTGGTTGACAGACATAGATGTCTGGTCATAGAAAGCCATCTCTGTAACTTCATAACTACTAAGTTGACTGAAATCTCTCTGTGTAACATCACATCATAATTGACTTTCACTAATGGATTCTAGTAGGACATACACTCTGAGCACCAGAATGAATCCAGGCATGTTTCAGATACACGTCGCTCAACTGTCAACTGTACTTAATAGTTATCCATGACTTGCCACTTTCAAGTCTCATACTATATGTGTATCATACAATATTCAATATCAATTATCAAAGCAAGTTCCAATTTGTAGACTGGAACAGCAGGACTTTACATACTGGGTGCATGTTTTGTAGGCTATAGGGTAGAGTCACTACTATACAGAACATTCTTGAAATTTAACTATCAGGAAAAGCAATGTCAAGTTTGCTGTGTAAGTTTCATGTATTTCTTGTTTTAAAATTTTGAAGCTTAGAATTTCAGATTGAAGTTCTTAAGAGAGGCAGTAGGGACTGTAAATACATTTTGCTGACAGTCCACTTTATTTTATGCGGTGCACCCAAAGTTCTTTCTGTGCACCTAAATTCTTAGGTTAGGTGCACCTGTGCACTTATTCCCAAAAATAAATTTTGAGCCCCTAACAGGCATCAACATTTTTAGAAAAGAGATTCCTTGGACTTCTTGGAGGATCCACCTGGAAAGCAAGGGGCCAGTTTCTGGCCTGTGCACGTGGGCAGTAGGCAGGCAGGAATTTCCTTGCAGGCACTAAAGTTTCCTGTGCTTAGCCACCATTTGCCGCAGTGGACATCTGTGCCTGCTGTGATAATGATTTTCTTTAAAGTCCGGCGGTCAATAATAAATGTTTGGTGCCAAAAAATGCTGACAAAACGGAAACAAGTCATAAATTTACTCTTACATCAAAGCTGAAAATTCTGCTATACGATTAAATTTTTTCAAACTGTAATTCTGTTGTTTTGAACATGCGCAAGAAGTGTCTTCATTGTCAAAGGAATTGTGCTGAAGTAATCCTTGCACCAAATTATGCGGCATTACAAAGTTAATTACCATTGACTAATCTTTGTTTGCGGTATTCTATTAGATTGCTCAATAATGGCAGCCAAGTACTACACTTAACAAGACCATGATTAATTATGTAGACTGGTACATGTACGTTTATCCATGTAAAGAGTACATGGGAAGAAAACCATTGCCAATGTGAACATACGAATATTATTATTATCATTTTCATCTTCCTTTTGGTCTGTGTGCTTTATTCTAGTTTAAGATAGACTCCTTGATTTTGTGCAGTCTTGAGTCGATCTGACAATACATGTATCCTTCAGTAGATTTAGCTTTTATTGGGATTGCGACTAGCAAATTAATAATTGAAAGAAAGCACTGATAGAATAATGAAAAAGTATTCGCTTTTTATAATCTCCTTGCTACATATCTATATGTGAATTTGAAAAGATGATTAATTTGAATTAATGGTGCATCATTTTCAATTGATTTCATTCTAAACTGATTTCATGCCAGTGCTACATGTCCTTTACTCAATTTTGTAACTTGTAATAGAATTACCCTGAAAAGGTTATATTGGTACACGGGACATGTCATGAATTGTGATGAACTATGGCAAAAGCCTTGTAACTGAGGCCTATCATTAACCTCCTACCTGCTACCTTAGGGTGTAAACCAATGCCAATCTCTGCTAAAAGACCACCTCAGCAGGAAGAGGGTTAAACTTTGATCTACAGCTACCTGGTCCTGATGAAGCCACAACAGATGTTTGAGCAATGGAGGTCAGAGGTTAAATGGCTTAGGGTTCTCAACTCAAAGGCAAATGTCAACTCTATTTGTATTTGTGGCTTGAACGGTGCATGTAGATACAAAAGAAATGGAACACTACGAGCCAGCGCTGTATGTTTAGTCAGTAGGCAGTTTGCCAACCATGTACCATGTTGTTAATGTCAGAAGGAAACAGGTTTCATTCCCTGACTGTATATGGTCGTTCTGAGTTACACCACCATACTTGGATACTTGGATACTTTATTTTGCTCCATTAGCTACATACATAGTATGAAGCTACTCTTCCTGGAGTAACCACAGAAAATACATCAGACAGACTACATAGAATTGCCTACAGGCTACATAACATTACGGCATTAAAATTAGCTAACTAATACACATATTCTTTGACATCTCTTGCCTGAAACTGCTCTGAGGTGCGGTTTGTATTCTATGCGGCAAACTGGGTTGTATGATGAGCACACTTTGCATACAGGGATTTCAGCAACACTTGCTTGCTATAGGTCACTACCATCTTTTATTTTATAATCCCTCAATTTGGCAATGAAGATGTTTTGTTTCTGTCCTGTTATACTAGTACTTACAAGAATCTCAAAACAAAAGTCAAAAGTATAGGAGTGATATTGACTGATAAGATTCTGAACAGATGAAATGGTACTCACCAAGTAGAGGTAAGATCCGGGGTATTTTTCGACGTATTTTTGCGGTATTTTGTAAGTGTTTAAGAAGAGGGAGACCCAACTAAAAACGGAAAAGTAGAAAGACGTACGAAACACCGCGAAAATACGTCGAAAATACCCCGGATCTTACCTCTGCTTGGAGAGTAAGGAAATGGCTAAAGAGGCCTCCATGTTTAAATTTGCCCAGAAAAGTCTCCACTTCCAAAAGGACACAAATCCAAATACCACTGATGTTAAGTTTGTTTATCATTGAAACAAAATTTATGCATGTATTAAACAAGGACAGTCTTTATTTACCATTCAGGATATCATCAACATAATGATAAATCATCTGCCTTAAATCATACAGAAGAAGGCATTCTTAATATTAAACATACAGTATCTAATAGTACTTAGGAATATATAGTGTACATTGGATCATAAATTTCCTTGGTAATGAAAATAATCTATATTTATGGGTTGAATTAGTTGAACTTGAACATAAAAATGTTTAATTGGTCTTAATTATCTAATGGGAATTCAAAAGACCCATAAGCTAAATATGAATTTCTATCAACAAAATCATCAAAAGACAGGTTGCACAATATGTTTTAACACCGGTATCATGCGTTGTAAATTACTGAAATATTCTCACCTGAGTTTTGGCCAACCCAAGGAGCTTCAGCCTGTCTTCAAGTTGTTGCACGTGTTCCCTCGCCTGTAAGATCGTCTCCTTGATGGAAGACAGTTCCTGTAAGTCCCCCATCTTGTAAGACAGTGTTTCACATCTCCCGAACCCGGCTAAGGTCTGGATTTTGGCCAGGTAAACATGTAAAACATGCTCCTCCTCCTTCTTCTTCAGATCGGTCCTTCTTCCGGGGAAAACCGGAAGTGAAAGCGAGTTGCGCGCGCAGGTGTCTTGTCAATTTCCACGTGCTGTGATTGGTTGATTTCATAGGTCAAAGGTCTTAATGATGATTTTTTTCTGGATTCTGATTGGTTGATTTTGTAGGTTAAAGGTCATGCAGAACCTTGGCGCCTTTTCTTGTGCCTTTCCAAATTTTCTCCCGCTTGAAATTTTGAAGAGAGATTTTGGATGCTGTTTTAGGTAGTATTTCGGCGATCGTGAGGAATATTTATACATTTGTGGAGGAGGTCATTTCAGCATGGATATAAGGTACGTGGAGGTTCCGAGAATGGGAAGTTAAGGCAGAATTTTTGGGGAAAAAACAGACAAAAGCAAAATTGGAAAAATTGGCGGATGTGGGGAGGGCGAGTTTTGTATACAACAATAATATCTAGTCAGTGGATAAGTTGCACAGTGTTCAGTTAGATCGATACGTTTTGTTTAAGTACTAACCGTGTCGTGAAAAAAGCTGACTAGAAGGGAACTGGTTTGATTTTATTTGCTGCCACCATAGAAATTATGAAGGGTGATTTGTTGTCTTGGGGGAAGGGGGCGATTCACAAGGGTTCGTTGTTTATGTGAAAATATCATTGAAGAAATACTCTTAAGAATGCATGTATGTTACATGTACGTTATGTTTACAAAACACATAGACCACCAGGATAGCCCTACCGATGTTGGGTGCAGTAAGTGTCGTCATGGAGACGTCATCAGGGGTGGGCTGTCAGGAACAGGTGAGAACAGATTTTGTTGAAAATTATGAGGGTCTGCATGGGGGGCACTTGGTAATGATTATCGGTAAATTCATGGGGTTGCCAATGCATTACGGTGAATTTAGGAAGGCGACAATGCTTAAAGGTAAATTGACACACACAGCACCAGCCACGCGTAGCTACGATGGTATCAGGACAACTCGGCCCCTAGCCATTCGGGACAACTCGGCCCCTAGCTCAGGACAACTCGGCACCGAACCTCAAAACTGACATAGATCAGCAAACAGAACAGGGACTTTTAAAAACATATGTGAGGAATAAAACATGTTTAACTGCCAAACATTTCGTCTAAAAAAGATAGGAAATTGTGAAACTCTGCAGGTCATTTCCCCGGAACGCTTTGATAGTTTGAATATGAATAAGGAAGTTTTATCATAAGCGTAGCGAGTTCGTGAAAGAGCGTCGAAAATAACAAACAAAATGGCGTCGCCGCGCCGGCCCGCAACATGTTTTTGACGGTCTTGTAACGTTTGAGACTTACGGAAATACAAAAATGCTTATGTATGGACTGAGTTTTGTTTCTTAAAATTCTTGTTCCACTTATCAGCCGGTCAGATCAGTAGAATTGTCATTCTTCGAGCCCCAAATACACTTATCATGCACATGAGTAATAGGTGCCGAGTTGTCCTGAGCTAGGGGCCGAGTTGTCCTGAATGACTAGGGGCCGAGTTGTCCCAGGGGCCGAGCTGTCTCGGAGTCGCTACGATTAACGGTGATTCAAATAAGTGAAGCTTGATATGCCTCTCAAAAAAAATGACAGATTAAGAAATAACAATGAAACTTGCATTTTATTCATAATCTGTATTTCCTTTTGGATATTTTCTTTAAATTCTTTGTAAAAATCATATTTTTTCCATACAACAGCTTAGTAAGAAGGAGAAGATGGCAGAAGCAAAGTGCCCCCCTCCCACCCCTAACCTCATCACACAGTACTTCAAGTCCCCGCCCAAACCTGAGGTCACCTCCCCAAAACACTCGGGCATCATGGGATACTTCAAGCCGATGGGTAAGAGTCCATCGCAACAACTGTCATGTAAGCAGCAAGGAATGGTCGGTACCAAGGTGGCATCACCTATCGCTACTCCTAAACCTATGTCAGAGAAAGATACAGATAAACCTTTGAAGGAGAAAGCTACCAAAACTAAACTGAAGAAAGTGAAGCCAGCCAAGAAGGATGTGGAAGAAGTGAAAGATCAAGATGGCAATCAGACAGTAGGTGAGAAGGAGTCGGGAAAAGAAAAGGAACTAAAAAAGACTGGAACAGAATCCTCATCCTGCTCTGAGAACAGGGAAGGTACCACTATGGGAAGCAACAGGAAGTCAAAGAAGAGAAAAAAGAGTGATGTTTTGAACTCTTCTGTTGATGACTTTGAAGCACAGCCAAAAAAGGCTTCCAAAGTATCAGTTTCAGCAGCACCTGTGGAAAAGCTGACAACTTCTCAGGATGAAGAAACCTCTAGAGGTGACAAGTACTCCACCAAAACAGAAGATATTAAAGAAGAAATCAAACATACAGTCACAGATGTAAAGAAACAGGGCACTCCACAAGAGGGTAAAGGTACAAAGCAGTCTTCAGATGAGGACAGGGGTAATGTGGGAGGAGCCAACCACTACAAACCAGCAAAGGAGATTTTGATTGACACATCCACAGCGTTAGATGGTTCCATCTGTGAAATCGATCCAGGCGATGACTCAGTGATGATGATATCTTACCACGACTACTTGACTAACAGCCAATCAGAAGCTGAGGAGGAAGAGGATGACAAAATCATCACAGATGTCATTGACCTAGAGAACAATGACCCAGAAGACTCCAACAATGTTGCAGATGAAATACCTTACAATGACTTTCTTAAAGGCAGTGCAGAAGAAGTAAAAGATAACTCTGACACCTGCAAGTCTGAAGATGTTCAACATGTTGTTGAAGAATCATCAAATCAGGAAATACCATATGAAGAGTTTGTGAGGAATATAGGTAACTCCGCAAGTGAAGATGACAAACCTGCTGATGTGATTTCTAAACCTTCAGGAGAATCACTATCTGGATCGCCAAACTCATCAGGACAAGGAAAGGTGGTGACAGTAGAGGCTCAGGTACACTGTCCTACAGAGGAAAGTGTTTCAAAGCAAAAGCGTTCAGAGTTACTAAAACAAGTCAAAAGAGCATCAACTCCTAAAACCAAGGGGAGGAAAAAGTCTAACGTTGTTGTAGAAGAAGTTGACCTAGTCATTGAGGAATCAAACGACAGTAACAAAAAGGTAAACGAAGAAAGAACAAAGATCATAAAGACAAGCACGGCAACAAGGGACATTGATCCGGAAACCAGAGCGCGCAATGAAGAGATCAAGAAAAATTTCATGGCAAATTTTCGACAACCTGTGGTAAAGAAAAAGGCAGCAGAAACAGAGGAAAATAAAGAGGTATCTCTGAAAGAAGAGGAAGAAAATGAGAAGGAAGTGGAAGCTGACAAGAAGCAATCTGTTAAGTCCTTACAACCCGCATCAAAGAGTAACACCAGGGCCAGAAAACCTGCTACTAAGAAAGTGTCTGTAGAGAAAGAAGATGAAGAAAAAGAAAGTCCAGCTTTGAAGAAAACCAAAAGGTCTGGCAGGAAAAATGGAAAGAAAGATACTACAGTAGCAAAAGTGAAGAAGAAAACTGATAACAAAGCTACAAGTAAGAAGAAGGTGGAAATGGCAAAGGAAGCAGAATTAGTAGAAGTCGTGGAGCCTGAAGTTGAAGAAACACCCACGAGAACGACAAGGTCAGGTCGGAAGTGTGTTTATAGGTCACAGCTGTTGAGCATGGGGTCGCCAAACACACCCAGCCCCATACGCCTCCGACTCACCAGGGTTGCAAGGAGGAACAGATGCGGACTGGACAATCAAGAGGACTTCACACCCAAGAGCAAGAAAAAAGCAAAGGTTAGTAGACAGGGTTGAACAAGTTTTCAAAAATTCACTTGCCCTATCGGGCAAGTAGAAAAAAAATCTACTTGCCCGAACCAACTTTTGACTTGCCCGAAATCTAAATGACATTTTTTCTTTGCATCTTTGCTTGCGGTAATGAATTCTGTTATTTTTCAGTAAAAACGTCTTGTTAAGCATGTAATTATAGCAAAAAAGTTTTAACTACAAGACCAAGCTGTGTGGATGTCATGACCGTATTTACGGGAAATGACAAAAACTTGAACAAGAAGCATGATTACAACGTATCTTCTTTCACTTAAACCACGCCAATTTCATTTGTTGCTTCTCAGATTTTTCAGAATAAAATCAGAGCGATACGGAAAAAAATTTTGGCAAAAAGTCTAAGGTAAAGACACAGGCTTATTAAACATAAAGAACAACATTCAAGTTTTCAGCAAATGTTGTGTATCGATCATTCCTTAGATCCAGTACTACAATATTCCTGTGTTCACTGAGGGCTATTATTATTCTCCCTTTTTCTTTAGTAAACAGAAGAAAAAATCAGGTATTTGTCATATGATGGAAAAGTTACATTTAGAGTGTTGTGGATCTAATATAACTAAACATGGTTCTTATGATATGGCCAGTTTTGAATCATTGTCATGAAATTTTTATTTTCTAGATAACATTAGTCAATATCAATCCACACATGTACATCAAACAACACCTTCAAATGATTTTTTGCAGTATTAACATTTAGAAGTTGAACAGAAATTTAGAATATCCTGAATATACACTCAATCAGTTAAAATGTTGTGGGAACCCTCAGAGTGTGTCATATCCACAATGTTGCTGTTCAATGAAAGAAGGAAAATGCTACATTGAGAGAGTGCTCACAGGGATATCATGTTTCAAAGGATTTGATGTTGCAAAGTTTCATGCCAGCAGGTCTACGAACTGAGAGAGCCATGGGTGTTTGTTTACATGTACTATGTGAGCCAAATTGTCCTGTTTTGGGTTGAATTCATAATCTTTTGGAATATTTTGAGAGAAATGTAGTTTCTAATGATAAGATACATTGTGGTGTGGTGTTTTTGTGATCCTTTTTTGGAATAAAGTTTGTTTTGAAACAGACTGCATGAAAAAATCTTACTTGCCCGATCGGGCAAGTGGGGGAGGATATCCACTTGCCCGAACAGCACTTTCACTTGCCCCGGGCAATCGGGCAACCATACTTGTTCAACCCTGGTAGAGAAGTAGTAGTAGTAGTAGTATCCAGTATTAGATTATACTGCTGCGGGGTTCCCTGACGCATTTATTTTCTATTTGTTGAGTAAAATTTTGTATGTACTCATAACACTCTGTTTTGTGTACATTGGATACTGGTAAATTGTACGAAACTTGTGTTAAGATACTTAATTCCTACATCATGTAGCATTTTGAAAAAAAATTAATTCCCCCAACTTTTAGAATTAAGCCAACCTAAAATACTTTGATCACCATATATTTGATATTGTATTATTGCATGTATATATAGATAATATCCAACCCCCTTTATTTTGCAAGCAATAGGTTAAATACAACTATGAGTCCAAACCCTTAGAGTTGAAAATGCCATTAAACACATTATTTTCTTTCTTTTTAGAATGCCAAAGTCACCAAAGCTCAAGAGCTTATACAAAAGGCAAAGGCACAGAAAAGCAGTAAAGGAAAGTCTAAACCAGAAAGCCTTCTTCAACCCAAAATGACCAGACCCAAGAGACAAGCAGCTAAACCTAAGAGCCCAGAAGTCGTGGAAATAACAGATGAAATAACAACGTCACAGACAAAAAGAGTTAAAGCAAGAAAAGGGACAGCCAAGGTGCAGTCTCCGAAAGGAAAGAAAGTTGTAGCCAGTCCTAAGAAAGAGGGACCCAAGATTGGAAAAGACAGCAAGCCACTTCGCTCTTTCCTTGATGTGTTGGGGAAGAAGAAAGTTTCCTCACCTAAGAAAGCAGGTAAGAAAATGTCTTTTACTGTAGTTTTTATGTTTAGCCATACCTAGTATGGCTCAACATATTGTTTTTACTCATGTTTCTTCTCCTCCTTCTGTCAAATCTTCAAATTGATTCATCTGTCATTCTGTGACCAAATGCTGAAATTTGGCACAAAGGTAGTGTGGGCGAATACCCCTAGGCTTTTTTTCCATTTTTTCGATGTAGACCTTTAAAGTAATTTTATTGAGTTTTTTTGTGACGGCCAATGGGAGCACGGCATTTCAAAATGCGACCGCCTGATTGGCCAATGGAGTTAATCAAGTTATCTTGCATTTCTGGGTCAGCTGCCCTAGTGTTTATACCAATTGTGGCATTATGACCGCCTACATCTAGGACATGTGCATTCATGGCTTTGTTCACACTTTTGGCATATTACTAGTACTTCAGAATTATTTTTCTTAATTCTTTGCCATTTTCAAAACAAAGATGCACATCTCCATTTTTTGCATGGGGAGGAGTATGGCTAAACATGCTGTATTTGCTCAGGGGCAAATGACGGCCTTTCTAGTTTGTTCTTACCTTCTTGTAGGGACATGCTAAAATATACGTAGAATGGATAAAGTATTTCTAACAAGTCTTTCATTCATTCAAGTAATAATTGTGATTTTGAATGACGCAGAAGTACAGAAAAATAGCTTGCATCGTTTTCTTACATCCTTTCATATGATCAAAACTGGTCTTCAAGACATTAAGTACTTGTTCCATTTGTATTGACATTTGTTACCGGTCTTAAATCAAACTTTGAAAAGTAGGAGCGATAACATTTTATGTTTTGGGCATCATAGTGTGTTCTCCAAGAAAGGCAGCTGCAATTTTCAACACGTTTGGGAAGAATGTGACCAAGAGTGGAAGATCCAGCCCTCTTACCATCCTGGATGACGACAGTAGAGGTTCGGGGTCTGAGAGCTCGATGGACGAGGCCACTTTTGCAGCCCGCAGGTGTGTACCGCTCCTTTGTTTTCAGGAGAATACAATGTGAAATTAGGTTAGCATGCATAGTCCAGTGGTTAGCGATCCTGCCTCTGGAACTAGAAAACCCAGTTCAATCCCGGCTCCGTCGTTCACCCGACATGCACGCTACCGGAAAGGGTCGCAGTCCTTAGGACGGGACGTTAAGCCGTGGTCCACTGTTCATTGTGCTTGTCGAAAAGAGCTAGGGGAATTTCCCCGGTACAATGAACCTGTAAATACTGTACATAGCGTCTGTCTTCCTGTCACGACCGGTGGAAGATTAGCTCATCTGTTCATTGAGTTCATTTGAGCTTAACTGGTTCGGGATCACTTTCCTTTACTTTCCTGAGTGAATCCTGACATTGCAGTATAGTGTATGTCAATGAAGGTTAGACATCCAGGTAATAAGATAATTGCCAAATAGCAGTTACTCAAGCAACTGGATATGATTTTGGAAACGGTCAGATGTTTCAAGTAGCGTCCACTACTTTTCGTCAGTGACACTGAGCAAGATTAGTCAAACAACAGGTTTTTACCACGAACTATGAATTGATATGCAAATTTAAGAAATGTTTTGCATATCTAATTCACAGTTCGTGGTTAAAAACCTGCTGATAGACAAAGCTTGCTCAGTGTCACTGACGAAAAGAAGTGGATGCTTCTTGAAACGTCTGACTGTTTCCAAAGTGATAACCAGTTGTTTGTCAATGATTAACTGCTATTTGCAGTATAGTGTATACTGGTCAATTTACTAGAAGTCTCTTATATACCTTCTACATGTAAACCACTAAATTCTCAATATTTGACACAACATATTTGATCAACAGAAGATTATGAGCACACCTTTGCATTGAAAATCTAAGTTTGTTTATGACATCTCAATACAAAC
This sequence comes from Branchiostoma lanceolatum, assembly GCF_035083965.1. Lineage (NCBI taxonomy): Eukaryota > Metazoa > Chordata > Leptocardii > Amphioxiformes > Branchiostomatidae > Branchiostoma > Branchiostoma lanceolatum. Next base: position 17,343,290 of record NC_089729.1, read on the forward strand.
AGACAGAAGATGGTCTTCAGTAATGCTATAGAAGACTTACATTAAAAATATTCGCTGTTGATTGATTCAAACAGCAAATGCCATATGCATCTATTACAAAGGTTTAACCTTCTCCCCGCTGCCTAACTCTGTAACCAATAGGGAATCGGGTGCCAAACAGCTACTTCAGAGTGCTAAAGGTTAACCTCTGTTAAAGCCTTTTGAATGTTCCTTGGACATCTCTAACATTTCTCGAACTTTCCAGGAATTTCTTGATGAGTGGCATTCCAGACAGACTGAGGAAACAGATCACCATTACTGCAGCTCAGGCCCTAGCCTACGCGTACCCACCCTTCCCAACGGTCAGTCATGTCCAGCAGAGGGACACAGACATCCCCGATGGACATCTGGACTTCTGGAACTTATCACAACCTCGAGAAGGAAGTATTCCGACCGTGGAAGTCCAGAGTTTCGAGGGCAAGGTTTTGAAAGATGGCCTTCATTTAGGAGCGGTTACAACATGCACACATAAAGATGTACTTGAGAGAGATGTAAGTTAACACTAATAGTAGTCTATTCCATTCTAATTGATGAGAACTGGTAAGGATTTGTAGGAGAAATTGGAGAAACATAAAACAGAGATGTGCTGCACTGATTGTTTGTTTGTTTGTTTTTTTAAAGCCCACACATGGGCTGACCAGTCCAACTGCCCACTGACCTTGTATTCTTTGAAAGTTGACAGTTTTTAAACATGTTTGTATGGTGCAATGATTTTTAAACATGTTTGTATGGTGCAATGATATTGTAACGTTCCTCACTGAATACTGGTATGCAATTCTAAAATGTTTATTCAACTTACCATGTAAAGAAATGGTAGGAAAATTTACTTTCTGTATTGACTTAATCCTACATAGAATACCTTTAACATAATATAAGGTACAACAGAATAGAATGAAATTAAGATTGTTGACACCTACATCTTTTGTTGATGTTTTCAGCCAAGAGCCCCAGTCCCACCACTGCCCCATGTTGTATGTAAGAGCCTGGTGGCAGAGATAGGTACATACTGTCCTGGTGTGCCTGTCAGGAGAGTCTATAAAAGATACAGGTCCAGATATCTGGAACACCAAGGTCACGAACATCAGGAACAAGGTATGTGATAATATTAGACACTTTTGCAGTCTCTTTTTTTACTGTTAGCTTTTTTGTCTACTTTGTGAATGACTGACAATATGAGTCTTAACAAGTAAAGTTATAGTAGTACAATACACAGACACATAGAATCTTAAAGGCATCCAGAGCATTTTGTGAGGCTTGAAACTTGAATAAAAAAGCTCAAATTTCTAGTACTTCCTACACATAGTAAGTTTCAATAACACTATACCATTACATATCAACTTTAAAGGAGCAAAGATATGATGTCGTTGTGTGGTGAGAACTGATAAAAAATCCAAGCCCTAATAGACTGATCCTGACTGTCCATCACAATTAGCGGTTCGACCAATGAGAGAATTACTGCATGTCCGTCAAATATTTGCATTTGTATGTTTGAATTTTGCATTTCTACGTTTTGACGGAGGTGGGCAGGGCTATGGTATTGGTCTATTTATACTAGGCGCATGAAACTAAAAGATCACCATGTAGCTTATTTTTGTGCCGCTTTTGAACACTTTTGATAAGAAATCCGCAGGCAAATGTGGTAAACAGTGGCATTAAATGTCAATTTCATAAAGATTACAGCAGCTAGAATATGTCCAATTTTCAAGCCTCATAAAATGCTCTGGGTGCCTTTTAGTATTAGCATGAAAGCTCATCTGTGTTGGTACATTACATGATGAAGTTTGATACTTTCGTTCAACACAAGCAAATGTAGCTGATCTTGAATCTTAAGTACATCATATGTTAGAAATATTATTTTTCTCTCTACTTACTGGTTGCACTTAAAGGAAATATTGTGTAAGATGTGCACTTCAAGTACCGCAAAATGTTCTTGTTTCCAAAAGATGGCCACCCTTCATTTTTACACAGATCCCTCACAAACAGTGAGTCAACTAGCCAGTCAGCCAGTGACAAGTACTGAGCCTAAAGCTGTGAAAGACAAGAAAAGCAACAAGAGGAAGCTTTCGGAGGTCACTGAAGGTCAAGATCACAACACCAGCAAGAGGAAAAGGACAGAGGAAGAATCTGAAGGTCAAGGGAACAGCCCAGAAGTTCAGGAGTCAAGAAAACGAGGGAGGTTGAGTAGGAAATCCAAGATGGCCGACAGAAACAAAGGTCAAGAGTTGAACACGGCACAGCAGTCAGATGGGGAGGGGGGCAGAAGAAGAACCGGTCGGACAAAGAGAAATTCTAGCCCAAGTGAAGAGAAGGAAGAACCAAAAAGGAGTAGTAGAAGGGTCTCAAGGAAACAGGAAGAGCAAAAGAAAGAAGACAGTGAAGAAGAAGTGAAAATTGTAGAAGAAGCACCAACGGAAAGTGGTGAGATAAGTCAAGGTATGTTCTTGACAGCCAAGTAATTTTTGATCATCAATATAGTTTTATATCAATGTTCTATATTCTGTTTCCTTGTATGTTTTGGAAACATCCTTATTTCATTTGATTCTAAAATCCATTTACACCAGACTATCCCTTTTCTATCTGTTTTTAAAACAGACTTGCTTGTACATGAAAGCATTGTCCATTAATTCTTTAATGCTTGGCCTTCCAGTTTATTTACATGTAGGACTTCAAGCTTGAAGCACAGAACATTACAGTCTCTGTGATAATGATTTAAAAATTTATGTTACACATACCGATACATCTGTAATTTTTTCCTGAAGATGGCATCCAGGATTCACTGTGGACAGACAAGTACCAACCCAGAAGTTCCTCGGAGGTTATCGGTAACACAGGGGCCATGAAGAAACTTAAGGGCTGGCTACACGACTGGAAGATCAGGGCAGACAAGGAGATGAGAAGAATGATGAAAGAAATGAAGAAACAAAAGAAGGCACAGAAAAATGCAGGTTAGTTTGCTGGGGCCACCCTATTTTATACACATGACCTTTTCCGTTACCTTGCATATTCTATTACATTTGTTTGAATAGCAATACAGCGGTACAATACAGTGCAAAATTAACTGCAAAGACGTGTACAATGTGGTTACAAGCTTCATATCAATGATGTGGTAGCCATAAAGCTGGCTTCACAATTCATGCGAGCGTCGGCGGAATTTGTAGATCGCCCGAGCGTCGACCGTATTTTCCAATGAAAATCTCGGGCAACGTCCGTCGAACACTAAAATCTAAAAATCCCTCATGAGATGTTACCATCTCTTGGACATGGACAAAGTCAGAATCAACTAACCTGGTAAAAGGCCAATATTTGGATCAACTTTGATTTCTGAAAATCGCCCGAAGCCCGCGTAATCGACAGGACGTCGGCCGTACTTCAGCCGAAAATGGACATTTGAAGCTCGCCAACAAGTCGGCTGAGCTGAATTTCTTATTTGTGACGGGGGTGTAAGAGCTAAGATTGCAGTGGGAGATGTACAAATGTAGCAAACACAGTATCTTCACTTTAGCACTTGTGTTGGTAGTTGACATACTTGTAGAGCAGAGCTTTTTGTGTAGTAAAGTATCCTTATATAGCCAGCTGCTGTATAAATATATGGCTACTGTCTGATCCCAGCAAAAAAGTCGGGATCCCAAGGGTCGGGTGACTGGTGGGATGACGATGACAGTGACTTTGATGTCAGCGATGACGGAGACAGTGACTACAATGAGGAGGAAGAGGAGGATGGCCTCTGTAACACTATGCTGGTTCTGGGGCCAACCGGCATTGGGAAGACTTCAGCTGTGTATGCTTGTGCCCAGGAACTAGGATACAAGGTAAGACACAAGTCAGATTTGTAGTAAAGATTGCGTCAGTAGAAAATCCGTTGTTCTTATCACTAAAGCTAAGAAGGTCCCGGGTTCGAATCCTTTCATATCACCGATCTTGTGCCCTTGGGAAAGGTACTTCACACGACTTTCCTCACTCCACCCAGGTGTGAATGGGTACCTGACTTCGGTTGGGGAAGGTCGTATTGAGGTCATCTGGTGGCGCCGAATGGCAGCCGCCCAGACCCTTGCGACAGTTCCACAAAATGCAAGTGTTGTGCATACATAAAATATGTATATGTTGTGTATTATGTGAAACCTGTAAACCCTGCATCAATTCAGCGCTAGAAAGGCTGCCATTGCGGGTAATTTCTGACCAATAAAAACCATTATTATAAGGTATAGACAAGAGTGCAGAAACCATGATTTTAGTTGTTGTGACAAACTAGTCTAATTTTGTACTTATGCAATAATTTTCACCTGTCCAGGTGTTTGAGGTGAATGCTGCGTCCCTGCGGAGTGGCAAACAGGTGCTGACACAGCTGCGGGAGGCCACACAATCCCACCAGGTGTCCAAACAAGCCCAGACGGGCGGGGCAGCAAGTCTCTTCAAAACATCACTCACACCACAGAAGGGTAATGATTTTTCATTGCTGAAAATATAACATCTAACGTAACGTGACCAGTTAACGTCCAATTTATTCAAAACGTATTTATCTTAAAACCGCGCGGACAGAGCCAAATGTTAAACCCATGGGCAGAAATATCAGCTCTTCCAAAAATGAAAATGCATGATTCCGTGCAACTTGTTGTTACTGGTTCGGGAGTTTATTCTGTTATATCGCTGGACGTAAACCTTTTTATTGTTTTGTATGAAAGAGAGAGATGGCTAAGGATCATACTTACATGTATGACGTTCTTTGTTGCTCATGAGAACAGGCTTTGGCATAATACACCGCGACATGTGGACCTGACCCAAACTGGACGTAAACTGCTCCCGCACGTAAATAGGACACGTTACGTTACTAACATAATTTCACTAGGGTACATAATTCTGCCACCCTATAAAGATAGTGCAATATAATGCACTCCTGTATATCTAAACTGTGCATACTTAGGGGGTGCTGCACTAGAGATCTCTCAAACCCACTGTTTTTCAAAGTGGCGGATTTATGCAACCTGTCGGAATGATGTTAATGGAGGTTAACTGTTAAATGTGATGCAAGTTATCAAATGTTGTTTATCACTGGTAATTTGGTACAGTCAAACCTGGCCGAGCAACCACCTGGCGCAGGCAACCACTTGTAAACACACACATTTCAATGTGGAAAGAGCCAGAAGTTGAGGGAGTTTTGTGTCCTCGAACACAAAACTGTAGCAACATTGATTCTAACCTCCGAATCCAGTATTCGAATTTCCGACGGCGGCGCAACTGGCGCGCTCGAAATGCATTCGAAATATTCTATGGAAGCCTGTGTAATAACACTCCCAAACTCTATATGATCCGGATAGTTATCACACGGTCCGGAACACCCGTATCAGGCCCAGGCATGACATAATTAAAAATACATCATCAGTTGTGTGATACTCTTTTACAGTCAAACCAGGAGCAAACAAGGCGCCCCTGCCTTCCTCCTTTGCGTCCTTCTTCAAGAAGACAGAAGATGGGAAGAAGGAGGAGGAAGACAGCAAAGGTCCAGCAGGAAACAAGAAAGTCAGAAGATCACTTGAGCTTGGGCCATCTTCAGGGGCTAAAGGAAACAAGAAGGAAAAGAAGCCAGGTTGGTAGCAGTTGCAAAAGGAATTCTTGGTTTTATAACTTGAGTCAATGTGGGAATACTGTAAATTGATTTAAGTTCACGATGAGTTAATTTCGCGGTAAGGAAAAAATAAGGAGTGTTCGCGGTGGTTTTGAGTTCACAATAACATGAAAAGTAGCCCCTGTTCAATGTATTCAATGTTTTATTTGGCTAGCTTCAATGGGATTTCAGACTAAGTTTACAAAGTACAACATCTAAATATGGTATGTTTTAGCCTTTAAGCCGGCGTCACAATTCATGCGAGCGTCGACCGACTTTGTAGATCGCCCAAAGCTCGCCGAATGTCAAAATCGCCCGAGCGTCGACCGTATTTTCCAATAAAAATCTCGAGTGACGTCCGTTGAACACTAAAAACTACAAATCCCCCATGAGATGGTACCATCTTTTGGACATGGACAAAGTCATAATCGACTAACCTGGTAAAAGGCCAATATTTGGATCAACTTTGATTTCTAAAAATCGCCCGAAAGCCCGCGTAATCGACAGGACGTCGCCTGTACTTCAACCGAAAATGCACATTTGAAGCTCGCCAACACGCCAAATTCCTTATTTGTGACGGGGGCTTTAGCACACTGAAGTAGTTGTTTGGCACCCCGTTCTTTATTGGTTACATAGTTAGGCAGCGGGGAGAAGGATAGACAATTGGTGTGTCTTCTGTGAATAATGTACAAGAAAGCATTTTCTTGTTTTCCAGAGAAAAGAAGATCCAGTAAAGGCGGCAGTGCCAAAAACTCAACAGAAGCAAAACCAGCTGCAACAAAAGAACCTACCCGGGCAATGACCTCACTCATACTATTTGAAGAGGTAAAGTTTCATCATTCTTCCTACATTTCTACAAATGTTTTCAAAGTTTTTCTCAGAAATTTGTCTTTTTATTCTGTTGATAAACCTTTTTATGTGGAGTAAGGAAATTGAAGTAAATTTCTTTAGAAAAGAAATTATGTATTGCCATGATATGTACGGTTGTTGAACAAACTCTGCATGAAACATCTTTTTAATCTATCAATACAAGGGTGTAGTTTCAGTAAGTTTCAAGGTTTCCCCGTTGCCCCCCTCCCCACAGGTGGATGTAGTGTTTGAAGACGACAAAGGATTCCTTCCAGCCATCAACTCCTTGATGACAACCACAAAGAGGCCCATCATTCTCACTACCTCAGGTATGTATAGGTTTTTCTGACTTGTGAATTAGAAATTGGGTTGAGATCATGATAATGTTTTTGTTTCATTGAAGTTTAGTCATTTTATCCATTGTTCAGATATCTTCTGCTACTTTCCAGATGCCACCTTTCGTGCCAGGTTTGAAGGAAGATACGAAGAGCTGACATTCAAACAACCTTTGCAGGTAAGATGTACCCAAATATTGTCCTTTGCGTCATCCTCAATACTGTAGTTCTTGTTTCTTTCACTGTAACTTTATGTTCACTGTTTTCACGGTCACTTCTGTGCCGTGAACTTATCATCAACGTGAAAAACCTGTTTTATTATTTATGATTCCTTCACACATCCCTTCTGTAAATCACTTGCCTTCACCGTGAAGTTAAAGTTCAGTGAAAATGTCCATTTTCCTTACACCGTGAAATTTTGCTACCGTGAAGATAAAGGATTACAGTCCTATTGTCAATGTTGCCCTAATCAAGAAATTAGATTTCACCTGAAATAACATGGCATGTAAGTGTGTGTGTGCTGTGTTTATGTATTCCTGCATTGTTTTTTTTTATATAAAACTTACAACATTAATATAAAAGAGAAGTTTGGAAGATTGAAAATTCAAAACTTCCTAATTAATTCTCCCCCCCCCTCTCTTGCAGCCTATTGTTACATCCCACCTGCAGCTGTTGTGCCTTGCGGAGAACCTCCCCACCAAGAGAGCCGATGTGGAAGCTACAGTGGCGCTGAGTCGTGGTGACATACGGCGCGCCATGTTGTCCCTGCAGTTCTGGACTGAGTCAGGAGGGGGCAGGATTGAGAAGAGGATGGCTTCAGATCTCCACAAGGTACCAAACTCCATCATTACCTATCTGCACTTCCTAGTAACTTTTTAGTATCCAATGTAGTACATGTACAAATATGTGGGAAATCTTTACAGGAAAAGTCCAATAAGGTTCTTGTGAAAAAAATCTTGTTACTGTATTTCCAAATAGATATGCAAACAATATTCATCTATGATTTTAGGTCGTCACAAACACAGAAAACCCTCCACAACCTCCACAAATAGAGGAATCTTCGCAGAGCCAAACTTGTGACACTGTCGACATTACTGCAAAACCTGGGGACAAGACCACCATGGTGCTGGGACCACTGCCTGATGATGAAAACGCCATGGATGCTGACGGCTTCCTCAGCTGCAGAAGAACGACAGCAACACTCCGAAACCAGGTGCTGCTGGCTGCTGATGACACATGTGACAGCTGTCCATCAAGTCAAGAGGTTGCTATGGCAACAGTTGCCATGGAAACAAATCCAGAAACAGTGGAATTACATTCCCAATGTATGGAGAGTGTGCTTGGAATCCACAACGTTGCTGGCTGCAAGAATCAACTACTTGAAATGTTCAAGGTACAAAAACGATTTTTCATTTCCTATTGTGACTGATTTCCTATATTCCCTCGGGACAATATTATGATTTGTTGCCTTCAAATTCTTTTATTTGTTTTTTAACGGTTTTTGAGTCTGTATGTTCCATTGTTGTATCATATTGTGTATTGAATTTTGTGAGGGTTTTTTCCAGACTCAAGACTCGGACCAAGGATGTCTTGCTAGACAGATAAGCCTCACAGCCAGCTGCCAGTGGCAGGGCAGAAACCTCCTGTTCTGCAATGTGGAACAACTCCTGCCCCTCCCCACAACTCCATGGATCAGGCCAAAATGTAGCAACCCAAGTGTACTCCAGAACGTACCATTACAAGATGAAGATAAAGAAAGGGGGAGACAGAGGAAAGGAGATCCTCTCCTTGATAGTTCACTGTTTGATGCTGAAGACATGCCAAGTTCTCAACCCAAAGATGCTACCATAGTAGAAGACAATACACCTCTAGCAGCAGAAGGAAGTGCTAAGAGCTGTAGGGATAAGGATGTTGATGCTCAGAGCAGCTCAACAGGTGTAGAAAAAGAAGAAAATGTCTTCAAAAAGAAACTCATTTGCCAAGCACTTGCCTCCTTTTGTGAACTGTCAGAAAACAAGTCTTTCCTGGACATGCATGCACACAAGTCTTTTCAGAAGGAAGGAATCTGCAAGATTGACCAATCGGCTTGGAGGGCAAAGGTCAAGTCAGGGATGACTGACAGTGTGAGGAAAGTGGAGGAGTCTGATTGGAGGAGAGCAGAGATGGAGGCGGAGCTTCGTGCTACAGTGGAAGTGATGAGTTTGAGGCAGTGTGCAAGAACAGTAGGAAAGCTAGCATCGGAATGGGCACAAGATTCAGGGAGTAGAGACTTGTGTGAAGAACTGACATTGCCAGTTGTAGGTGATGCAGCTAGCTTGAGGACATTAAATCTACAAGACGAGACACAAGCACAGCTTAGGTATGTCCTGATTATCCCTCAATCTTCAAATCTCACAAGATGTGTTGTAAAATCATGTATAGTTCACCTGTCTTGAATGAATGAATGGTTTATTTACATCCCAAGACAAAACATACATAGCAGCCTACATTGGCTGAAGTGAAGTATGATTTACATATAAAAATAGTCTAAAAGCATTAAAGATACATACTATGAATATTTCATACTTACAATACTCAATTTAGAATATATGCGTACTCGTTTACATGCTTTTTTGCGGCGCCTACACTTTGTCATTGAGTAGGTCGACCAGGTAAGGTAGTGTAGTCTTACGATATCTAGCGGTCCTACATTTGAACTGTGTTATCTGGTGTTTAGACCTAAGAAGGTTCTTGCCATGGAGACTCATATGGTTTGGAGGCAACCAATTAGCAAACGTCGTGGAGCTTTACAAGGAAGTAACAAACTTAGCACATAGCTCATGTCGTCTGCTGCGTAGAGATGGCAAGACGGCAGGAAATGGCATGATACTAGTATCCAAAAAAACTACCCCTGCAATAGTTCAACCTTCCCTTTCTTTCCAAAATGTCTTGTACAGTAATATGGTCATTTCAGCATTGGGGAGGTAGATAGATTTGGTACACTGTGTTTCAAAATGTTAAAAAATCAAACTTGACCATCCTTAATTATTTTTTATAATCCCTGCCAATTGTACATGCATTTTCAGCACTGTTCATAAATGTTTCTCCTTTTATTATTATAGTATGTTCAGCACGAGGCATCAAACTGTTCATGGAGTTGCGTCAGCGCTACCTAACCTCACCCACGGTCAGCACAGGGCCCTCGCGCTGGACTATCTCCCCACCCTGCGCTCCATCTGTGTCACCGAGAAACTCAGGGAAGCATCCAAACTCAAAAGAAGGCATGAATACTACTTCTTTCTATACTATTAAGATGTCATTTCAGGAAGAACATAGATAAGCTTGTATTTTGTATCTTCTATAAACCAGCAATGGATGACAAGCAGTTCTGGAAAATAAACTTTGCTTGCTGCACCTCGTAATGAGGAGGAATGATGATGATGATGATGATGATGATGATGATGAACCATTCATAAACTTTGCTTGCTGCACCTCGTAATGAGGAGGAATGATGATGATGATGATGATGATGATGATGAACCATTCATAAACTTTGCTTGCTGCACCTCGTAATGAGGAGGAATGATGATGATGATGATGATGATGATGATGATGATGATGATGATGATAAACCATTCAGTGCTGATGGTCTAACAACTAATATTTGAAACCTTGACATTAAAAGATTTCATTTTTTCCTTTGCAGGTTTTTACACTACCTGGACAACAATGGATTGTCACTCAAGCCTTCTGTACTGAATGCTCTGGCTCAGGAATTTTGAACACATGATCTAGAAATGTATGTGATTTAAGGTGTGAGACTTGTGATTGTGAGAAGATTGTTTTTACGGATTCTTACCTATATGTAACTTTACATGTAGCTGTACAAAGAAAGGTATTAGCCCTCGAATCAACTAAGATATAAATTTCCCCCTTTGTCATCAACGATAGCAAATGCATTTGCACATGTATGATATTTTAGAGAATGAAATGAATTTATGGTGCATGCCGTGATGGGTTTTTGTGTGTTTCATACCAGCTTTGAGTAATTTGTTTAGATCTACTGTCTCTGTATGAGGAGGATTGTTTGTAATAATCTTTGGATCCAACTGAGAGAGAAATGACCTGATGTGTAAGTGATTGTGCTGGATGGAGTAACAATATGAGGTACAGATCGAAGCATGGTGAATATTAAACAAAAAATTCAGAACATTCTATTTTCATTTTAGCTCAATGTACTGCCAGAACCATTGTGTAATTTTTGTCAAAACTAACTGTGAATAAAACCTGATGTGAAAAGGTTTGTAACATTTGTATTCTTGTATCAAGCAGTGATATACATGTAATTAGAGGATATGAAAGTAGTTGTGATACTTTCTGTGTTGTTATGGTGCCACCAATAATCGTTTTTTGTATCTGTATCTATATAGCCGGTATAACCCCCATTAGGTGTAACACACCAGCTTCGCAAGCATGTGGTGCGGCAGCAGCTGGTTATATTACACCGATCGGTCTGTTACACCTAGTCTTGGCATATCTTACTGCTTGGTTCTGCACCCTCTCCAGTTTATCTTTATCCCTCTTTGTGTATGGATCCCAAACTATGTTTTGTCAATATTAATGTTATAAGGAATAAAAGTACAAACCTCCCTTGGCAATGTTTTTGGAGTAGATGCATAAACATGTAACATGAAGGATAGTAAAACCTGAATAAGCTTTGAAATCTGAAATAAAGTTCCTTTTTTTTAAATTAAATCATACAGACATGTTGACAAGTGAAATGCCAAAATGAAGATCTATAACTAAAGTGTAAGGACAGGGCTTTAACTGTATCCAAATCTTCATGTCTCCTAGATCTACTTGTATTCAAGGTCCAACGAACTAGAGAACACAGTCATTGAACAAACCACTGTATGCAGGGAAATGTTTATTTTCAATTTACCACTTTTTTGTATCGAGATCACATGTTTTACTTAGTGGACCAGAGCGGCAGGTAGGCGGGGACTGCCAACTGTTCTCCATTCGGTCCCTCCTCCCACTCGAAACACGCACCGATAACATTACTGAACAGGTAACCAACCTACAGGGAGAAAAGAAAGAAGAAACGTGTAGTGTTCCTGCGTACTGTAACGGTTAGCACATTTCCTGTCTAGCACATAGCAATATCTTAAAACGTCCATGGTTCTCACAACCTAAGATCGCAGTAACCCTTCAACTTCAATCGCTTAGGACAAAACTCTCCAAGCAGAGGTTTGTGGGGAAGAGTGTGACATTTTTATCGCTCAAAAAAACGGCACAAAAAGGTCACAATCCTCCCCACCAACCTCTGCTTGGAGAGTTTTGTCCTAAGCGATTGAAGTTGAAGGGCTACAGTGGAAATAGGACGATGCCTAACCACACCATGAAACTTGAAAAATCCATGGACAACATTTTAGTAGCGATGATGAACTTACCTCCTCAGCTGCCTGTTGCACGGCCGGGTCATTGGAGTCGTAGTACTCGTCCTGCAGACAGGCGTACATGGTGCGGCCACAGTCACAGCTAGTGATGGTGTGGGGACGCATGTTGGTCATGCCATACCTCGTAGCCCAAGCTGGGGGGGAGACAATTTGTTTTAGGACGAGAGTGTGGAAAAGAAACGAATGAATCGATAGTATGACTCTCATCCTTGCTCTCATAAACTCTCATAATACGAACTCTGAACTTTTAGCTTAAGACGCGGATCTTACAGGCAATATGCCTCCTATCCGAACACTATGTTATGTTATGTTATGTTATGAACATGCTCAGTAAAAATAGCCCGTCAATTCAATGCCACTATTTGAAGCAGCTATTACACGTGTCAGTGGGGGCCTCTAGCGATTTACGCTATTTTTGCAGTTGCGCGAGGTAAGTTTTGCTGCAGTAATTTCAATGAATGCTAGAAGTCGCTTTTGATCCATGCTTCTGAGATTATATTATGAGCATTATCTTTGTTTTGTAAGCTCAGACCTGAAATATCTGCCTTTTACTTGTATTTCTCGTACGTTAACACTATTGTTAAAGTGTAAGTCATCAAACGAGCAGCACTGTTAAGAAGTTTGGATGTGATATAAGGCGTCCCGAAATTGTACCTACCCCTGATGTAGTCGGGACAGAGGTAGTGTGCGAGACAGCAGCGGTCCACAGTCGGAGGGTTCCCGAGCTGCGGCTCGTACGGGTCTGCGTTAGGGGTGCCGGTGCCGCACCACAGAGTGCCTGAAAATTACGAACAGCTGAACTCTAGTTTGCTGAGTGTGACGAGACCTAGTTATAGCTGAGTGTTTTTGAATGCAATTCCTCCAAAGCAACTATGAAATCGTGGCGAAGAATTATGGCAACCATTATGGCAACAAAACGGTGATTTTTTATTATTGATAATAACATCTGCATATGACTTACCTGGGTAGTTAATTGCGAACTTTGTTTGCGGTGCGGCTGACGCCTGAAAAACAAACATAATTTTTACACAGATCTAATGACGTGCAAAAATTCTGTTGAACACGATGCAGTTGAAACGAATGAATGAAGACCTTTATCGTGCATTCATGCCCCAAGGGGCTAGTTACAGGTCGTCTAACTTAACACATGGAACATACAAGGACATAAATGCAACAACACAAGCTGTAAACATATAGAGTAGACAAACATGTTATTAAACTAAGCTAGTCCAGTAGGGTCGACTTCTTCTCGCTTCTTTGTACATGACTTGTGTAAATGTATGAACAGACAGTATTTCTTATACAAGGATTATCAGGCGTAATGAAAATGAAAATATGAAGTTGTCTGTTGCATTTAGATGTTCGAAATATGGGAATTTTTCTTTGATAAGGTTAAAAAGTACACTTCTTTCGCTATCGTATAATTTACAATCTAGGACGAAATGTTGCTCATCTTCTACTTGATTTAAATTACAATGTTGACAAAGTCTATGTTGAAGAAACATTAATGAAATGAAGTCTGTGTGTGTGTGTGTGTACTTTGATATCCTGGAATAAATTTCCTGTCTAGTGCAGACAGCACCGTATGGTACACTACCACAACTAACGTGACTTCATTGCTTTCGGTATTGCGGTATTACTAGGTTCTACTTCAAATTTGCTGCATTAAACTCTGCTTAAATTTCTTACTCACCATTCCACAAAGGGCAACAACCAACAGAACTGTCCACATGGTGAAAAACGCGGCTTGCTCGGTGAACTGGAGATGAAGAAGTAACCTGTGAAGTCTGTCTTACTTGTATAGGACGTGACGATGTGAATTATGTGCGCGGCGCCCACAAATATTTCCGCGTGAGAATTTGCTCATCTGTGTATGTGCGATAGATTGTAAAGTCAACATTCCGCATCCGAACGTACACACCTTACACACGGTCTGCCACGGCGGAACAAATTAAACGTACGACTTCTGGCAAAGCCTGGCCTTCAACTTTCTTACATTGATAATTTATGTTTATAGGTCTCGTGGTCGTAACTATAGCTCTTTGATCGTGTCCTAATTTGGTGCTAGGACGACTACATGAATATACCGCCCAACCATTTATCGATTTTTGAACTTATTAACTATATACTTCCCGTATGTTCACATTTTAAGATTTAATATGTGCTAGTATTATCAACAATATGTGAATGATTATTTTTTTCTTCAAATTTCCCTTGACGCCGTACGACCTGCAAAGGTATTCAGAGGAAGTTGTCTGAAGTGATACTAGTTTGTTGTAGACATCCGATAAGACGGGCGTCACAGTGTATACGTGTATAGAGATATGTACGATATACAAACAAATACATGTTTATCTAATAGTTACGTTAACAATTAGGAGCATAGCACGTATCTGCTCACCCAATGCAAAAGTATAGACTCTACCAGCCTCTGCGGGTCGCTGGGAAAATAGTAGAAATTGGCCAAATAGAGTCAACTGTATGAAGGGGGTCGGCTATGGAGATAGGGTCCAATATAACTGCGGATGGGAATGTTATCCTCCATGGCCAAAGTTCCCCGGCAAATGTTCTCTCTATAGCCGACGCGGTTAGTCTGGTAGAGACTAGCAAAAGTACACTATTTAATGATTACTGCAGTGCCAGTGTCCTCCCGGAAGGTAGCTTAATTCTCTATCTGTATTAAGTGACATTTCTCTTTCTCCTACTCTTTTAAGCAAGCACACAAACAGAGCATGTTTTTATATATGTGTGTGTGTACATTTTATTAAACACGCCAATTACAGCAGGCAGACATGTACATGTAATATGTGTCAGTGTTGTATGTTAGCGTCATGTTTATTGCGGTAAGTCTCAGCACGACATTTTTCGTGCCTTATTTCTGCGTTTTCTCTCCATCACTTCTCTCAACACTTTTTCTTTAAACTTCTCCCACAGACGCGTTTCCATGAAAGTCGTGAAGGTTTCCGCCTTGGACGGAATCATCCCTCGGGCCATGAACTCCAGTCGCCCGAGGGTGATGCCGTCGTCGTGCCGGTACAGGAGGGCGCGGTCCACCCGCAGGATCTTCACACTGCTCACGGAACCGGACAGATAGAAAATACTCTTCAGTTGTTCACCTGTAACAATAGATAAAATAGGAGGGTTCTAGAATACGTTGCGATACTTAACTAACTTGTTGTTGTTAAAGGGAGCCAAAGCAATATTAGGGCCCGAAAATCGGATTTTGAAAGTCAATTTATTTAGTCATTCCTATACATGATTAGTGCAGACAACACTATGACAATGTATAGGAACATCCATGTTGCAAAAATTCGACGTTGCTGTGATGTGAGAACTCACTGAAAATCGTGGCTGGAGTTTTTGTAGGCTCGCGAAACTAAGGGGATCATCGTATCGCGGACGGGACGATTTTTCGCAGTTTTAAAATCCTTAAAGTATGAACGTAAACGTGCTAAACAATGTTAGTAAATGTCACTACCATAAAGATTTCAGCTTTTTTTATTTCCATTTTTTGGCCCTAATGTTGCTTTGGTTGCCTTTAAGGTAATGAGCGCATTTTTTCAATGCCACAGGGTCCAAATCATATTTTAGAGGCTAGTGAAGATTGCGATTTGCAGTCTCTGTTATTCCTTAAATGCAATACGGAAAGTAGCTAATTTCCCTCCTAAAGATAACTATTTACGAACCTAGTCCGAAGAATTCTTCTTCCTTCAGTATCCTGACTTGTAGATACCGCGACACAATTTTCTCGTAGGGTTTGAGCTCGTAGCCGCTGTTTTTCTTGGGCGCCATGGCGAGTGCCTTGGTCCCGTCCGGGTGTGTCCTCTCCAGAAAGGCCATGCGGCGAACAATGCGGCATTCTCCCGAAACCACGAAATATATCTCTTCGATAAGTCCTCCCATCCCTCCAAAGATAACCTATCAAATCAAAACATATCAGAGTGAAGTTCCTATATTCCGCTCCTTAGGCATCGCCAAAAAATTCTAAATGTCAACGAAGTACTTATGTAAAAATGTGTAAATGAAGGCGAAAATGTACAGAAACCACAATTCAGCGCTCAGCTGAGTGCTGCGAAGGCTTTCTTTTATTGAATAAAACATTGAATAATAACTTTTTCTTAAAGGAAACCCAAGCAAATCAGGGCTCGAAAATCGGATTTTGAAAATCAATTTATTTAGTAATTTCTATACATGATTAGTTCAAACAACACTTTCACAATGTATAGCGATGCCCATCATGCAAAAATACGACGTCGTTTTGATGCGAGAACTCACTGAAAATCGTCGCCAGGATTTTTGTAGGCTCACGAAACTAAGGGAATCATCGTACGGCACGTTTTTGCGCGGTTACAAAATGATCAAATTAGTACGCAGTGTGCTGAATATTAAAATAGAGTAACTAAACGTAACTACCATAAATATTTCAGCATCTTTTTATTTCCATATTTTGGGCCCTAAAATATTGCTTTGGTTGCCTTTAAGACCGTCTCACCGAGTTGGAAGGGTACTCCTCTACGCTGCACCTCATCATCGCTAGGCGGAGCTCGTGCTCGCTCCATTCCTTGAAGGCGTCCTGTTGCTGCAAAGCCTGCAGCCGCTCTGCCAGCTCATGCTTCCTCGTCATCTTTCTCGCCAGTTCGAAGTCATCTTTATCCAGTCGGATCAGCTCTGCTATTCCTTCAAAACAAACACAAGACACAATCCTCCGTGAAGTAATAATGGTGTTTGCCGTGTGGCTAAGGTGTTTGATACACTCTCTAACTACCGACAACATCTGCTTGATAGAAACCCCACTAGCGCGCACCCACAAAAGCATTACCAGATTGATGGCCTGTTCCACAAGCCCGTCAAGATAGGGTGCTTTTGAAATATTGAATTACGATAAAAGCTGTCACGGTGTAAAAAAAGAAGAAAGGCAACGTGCATCATATATCTCGCGCATCCTAGCAGACGATATGCCAAGTTATGTCAGTGCAGCAACGGGATCGTGAGTTGTAACTGCGAACGTACGCACAACTTTATTTACAATACTCCCCAGGAGGTGACCTAGCCTCTACCAGGCCCCGCGGGATGACTGGAAAAATAGTAGAAATTGGCCTAATAGAGTGAATAGTATGCCAATTAAGGGAGTTGGCTATGGTGAGAGGGTCAATATGCCATCCACGCGGCAAACTGTACCCCTATAGCAGACTAACTCCTCTTTCGTGTTTTTCTGTCTATTTGGCCAGTTTCTACTCTTTCCAGCCGCCTCTGGAGCCTGGTAGAGGCTATATGTGACCCTCCTGGAGTAATGACGACATCGCATTAAATCTTCACACCAACACCAACTCTGTGGTTCAGGAGAAGGCGACTGACCGCTAGACCAGTTTGCGCGGGTTTAACTTACCCTTTACAATAATGCTGGAGCTCCGCCTGGTGTCGTGCATGAGAGCCAACTCCCCGAAACACTGACCCCGCCTCAGGACACCAACAATCCGCGAAGTTGTCTTACCTGCAGTGATGGGAGTGTGAACGGTTCAGTAGAAATAAGTACATGTATTTGCTATTTTTGTAACTGTCTGGCCTATATCTAGACCAGAAACATGATTGCCACGGCCAGAAGGTGTAAAAATCTCAAGATGGTGATGCCCGGGGACGGTTGTGTAATATGTTTCCCTAATGCGAGCTTGAGAGAGTATCTCAATTTAAAGGAGCATTCCACTCCAGAAGCGTGTAATATTTTCTGATAGATTACTAGTATTATTTTTTATACAAATGCACCCAACTTTTGGCTAAATTGCCCCCAGCTGTCTTTTCGACAATAATCCTTTTCTAAATCCATGTACCCCCATATGGACCCGCTTCCATGTACTTGCATGCCCAACTTCGGGCACAATTTATAGCTAACGGTAGACGCGATAAGCTAGCTTAACGAAAGCAGTAAAGTGACTATCACACATTTAGGAACGTACACAACAAGTTTGAAGACTATCGCGTCTGAGGATACAGAGATTTGTGGTACTTTTGTAAGAAACACTTAACTCTGGCATCATTAGAAGGGCCCTCGTGGAAGTCAAGAACTCGATCGCTATAATGTTCGCCTTGTGTTCAGGCTTCAACTTATATTTATGGTACATTTGACAAAACAAACTGGATTCAACCACAAAAATTCAGTCTCTGATGAATTATGATATCCGCTTTTGGAGTGGAATGCTCCATTGACGCAGTAAGAAGAATATTTAACTTGTTTGTTTAGTTGTATCAAACGCCAGCAACAACAAGAGAACAAGTTGCTAAGAAGAGCATCTTGCCTCTCGGATCCGTTTCTGTCAGGACCACCTGCACTGTACCCGACACCATGATGTACAGGGAAATTCCCGGCGTGCCTTGCTCGATGATGACGCGACCGTTGCCAAACGACTCGTACTGCATGAACCTCGCGATCGCACGTTTCATGGCGGGGGAATGTCTAGGGTCACAGCATCAGTGGAAAAAGCCATACAAATAATTTTAGCATCGAAGCCTATGGTGTAACTCATAAATTACTTAGCTGTCAATCTAGCCATCTCAACCATGTGCCATTGCTATATAGAATATTGAATAGAACCAAAGTGATGCCTACAATTGTGCGTAGAATCTATCGAGTTCAAAATGATATATAACTTTATTGCACAACAATTGTACAAGGTACAAAGTATGGCACCTACAGATAACGTTACATATACAGTTCTGACATGAAGCGTGCGTTTTGGAAAAGTATCAGACAAACTTTTCAAACATCTTGATCCGGTGTACGACTTTAGTAAGGGTGTCCACGTCCGCTGGTGACCGTAACCACGGGTGCTTTTTCAGGACTTCATACTCTTTGGATGAAACTCCCGAAAACGTCGTGTTGGATCTTGGAGCTCTGTAAAAAAAGATGTATTCTAGATATGTATATCAACTGTAGAAATGGTCCGCTGGTGACCGTAACCACGAGTGCTTTTTCAGGACTTCATACTCTTTGGATGAAACTCCCGAAAACGTCGTGTTGGATCTTGGAGCTCTGTAAAAAAGATGTATTCTAGATATGTATATCAACTGTTGAAATGGGCTAAAAGGATTGAATAGATTGCTACAAAAAATGAACAAAAGATTTGCAACTGGAAGTTTCATAAAAACTTGCAGATGAGCTACGACAAGAAATAAAAGAGCGACAAGGGGGAAAATGTAGAGTATGTATTCTAGATATGTATATCAACTGTAGAAATGGGCTAAAGGGATTGGATAGATTGCTACAAAAAATTAACAAAACATTTGCAACTGGAGGTTTCAGAAAAACTTGATGATGAGCTACGACAAGAAATAAAAGAGCCACAAGGGGGGAAGAATATAGAGTACACCTGACAATCAGCTACGTTAATTTGCACACCTGAAGTCGTTCAAGTTGAAGTCCAGGTTGTCTTGAGACATTCTCCTACTTAAGATGTTTCGCCGTGTCAGCTCCTGGGAGTGGTACGCCGCCTCCTTGATCCATCGACTGGACACGATCATCCTTTGCACAAGATGCTTGAAGCGGTTTCCATCCTTGGGTTGGATCTTTTTCTGATGACGCATGGCGCATGAAAACATATGTCATTTCTGCCAACCATATCTAAATTTTGAAAGTGACTATTGACAGTTAAATGATATCTATCTATCAGCCTCCCAGTTATAGACAGACGTAGTTATACGCAAGGGAGAGCGTGTTAGTGTCCCTTCATAATTGAGCACATGAAGACAAACATGCTTGTCCCCGGTGCTGATCTTCATTCACGCACTGTCGATCATGTCTGTCCCTGGTGCTGAACACAATTCCCACACGCTGTCGTGAATGCGTATCCATGGTGCTGAACACCATCCACACAAAGACAAACATGGTGCTGAACACAATTCGCACACGCTGTCGTGAATGCGTACCCATGGTGCTGAACACCATCCACATGAAGACAAACATGTCTGGCCCTGGTGCTGAACACAATTCCCACACGCTATCAAAAATGCGTATCCATGGTGCTGAACACCATCCACATAAAGACAAACGTGTCTGGCCCTGGTGCTGAACACAATTCCCACACGTTATCGAAAATGCGTATCCATGGTGCTGAACACCATCCACATAAAGACAAACGTGTCTGGCCCTGGTGCTGAACACAATTCCCACACGTTATCGAAGATGCGTATCCATGGTTCTGAACACCATCCACATAAAGACAAACATGTTTGGCCCTGGTGCTGAACACAATTCCCACACGCTGTCGAAAATGCGTATCCATGGCGCTGAACGCCATCGACATAAAGGCAAACATGTCTGTCCCTGGTGCTGAACACAATTCCCACACGCTATCGATAATGCGTATCCATGGTGCTGAACACCATACACATAAAGACAAACATGTCTGTCCCTGGTGCTGTGCACAATTCCCACACCCTACCAAAAATGCGTATCCATGGTGCTGAACACCATCCACATAAAAACAAACATGTCTGTCCCTGATGCTGAACACAATTCCCACACGCTATCAAAAATGCGTATCCATGGTGCTGAACACCATCCAAAGAAAGACAAACATATCTGTCCCTGGTGCTGAACACAATTCCCACACGCTATCGAAAATGCGCATCCATGGTGCTGAACACCATCCACATAAAGACAAACATGTCTGTCCCTGGTGCTGAACACAATTCCCACACGTTATCGAAAATGCGTATCCATGGTGCGGAACACCATCCACATAAAGACAAACATGTCTGTCCCTGGTGCTGAACACAATTCCCACACGTTATCGAAAATGCGTATCCATGGTGCGGAACACCATCCACATAAAGACAAACATGTCTGGCCCTGGTGCTGAACACAATTCCCACACGCTATCGATAATGCGTATCCATGGTGCTGAACACCATCCACATAAAGACAAATATGTCTGTCCCTGGTGCTGAACACAATTCGCACACGTTATCGAAAATGCGTATCCATGGTGCTGAACACCATTAACATAAAGACAAACATGTCCGTCCCTGGTGCTGAACACAATTCCCACACGCTATCGATAATGCGTATCCATGGTGCTGAACACCATCCTCATAAAGACAAACATGTCTGTCCCTGGTGCTGAACACAATTCCTACACGCTATCAAAAATGCGTATCCATGGTGCTGAACACCATCCTCATAAAGACAAACATGTCTGTCCCTGGTGCTGAACACAATTCCTACACGCTATCAAAAATGTGTATCCATGGTGCTGAACACCATCCACATAAAGACAAACATGTCTGTCCCTGGTGCTGAACACAATTCCCACACGCTATCGAAAATGCGCATCCATGGTGCTGAACGCCATCCACATAAAGACAAACATGTCTGTCCCTGGTGCTGAACACAATTCCCACACGCTATCAAAAATGCGTACCCATGGTGCTGAACACCATCCACATAAAGACAAATATGTCTGTCCCTGGTGCTGAACACAATTCCCACACGCTATCGATAATGCGTATCCATGGTGCTGAACACCATACACATAAAGACAAACATGTCTGTCCCTGGTGCTGTGCACAATTCCCACACCCTACCAAAAATGCGTATCCATGGTGCTGAACACCATCCACATAAAAACAAACATGTCTGTCCCTGATGCTGAACACAATTCCCACACGCTATCAAAAATGCGTATCCATGGTGCTGAACACCATCCAAAGAAAGACAAACATATCTGTCCCTGGTGCTGAACACAATTCCCACACGCTATCGAAAATGCGCATCCATGGTGCTGAACACCATCCACATAAAGACAAACAAGTCTGTCCCTGGTGCTGAACACAATTCCCACACGCTATCAAAAATGCGTATCCATGGTGCTGAACACCATCCACATAAAGACAAATATGTCTGTCCCTGGTGCTGAACACAATTCGCACACGTTATCGAAAATGCGTATCCATGGTGCTGAACACCATTAACACAAAGACAATCAAGTCTGTCCCTGGTGCTGAACACAATTCGCACACGATATCGACAATGCGTATCCATGGTGCTGAACACCATCCTCATAAAGACAAACATGTCTGTCCCTGGTGCTGAACACAATTCCTACACGCTATCAAAAATGCGTATCCATGGTGCTGAACACCATCCTCATAAAGACAAACATGTCTGTCCCTGGTGCTGAACACAATTCCTACACTCTATCAAAAATTTGTATCCATGGTGCTGAACACCATCCTCATAAAGACAAACATGTCTGTCCCTGGTGCTGAACACAATTCCTACACGCTATCGATAATGCGTATCCATGGTGCTGAACACCATCCACAGAAAAACAAAGATGTTTGTCCCTGATGCTGAACATAATTCCCACACGCTATTGAAAATGCGTAATCATGGTGCTGAACACCATCCTCATAAAAACAAACATGTCTGTCCCTGGTGCTGAATCGTGCATCCACTATCAGTGTGTTTCGTCACAGTAATTCAATAACCTATGTTAAGCCAACCCTACGTTATTTCGTTCTTTTTCAAAGTCAGTTTTCTTCCGTACTTCTATATTCGGCGCCTTTACCTGGTAGTTTTGCAGGGCTTCGATCTGCTCTCTTCTCGGACCGTAAACTTCGTACCAATCCTCATCGACATCCTCTTTCGAGACGCCTTCAATCTCATCTTGTCCCAGGGCTAGCGTGAAGTGGAAGCTGTCCTTTAAACTGGCATTCAGGGAGGGCAGAGTCGACTTCCGACTTCTATGATAACTCATTTTAGACAAGACGACCTCACTGTTTGTTGTTCTTGTTGTTGCTGTAGTTGGATATCAAACCACGTCAAAATACGCACCAAAACTCAGCCTGACTTACATTCTAGTACAACATACTCCTTTATGACGATTATAAAGGGGCGGACTTTCATTGTTGTCTTCGAATCAACGATGTTATTTTGCACACACACAAAAATATACAACAAGTTTGACTAAATCAACATAACAGAACGTTACAAAATGTTGGAAAACAATGGTAGGTCGGCATAAATGTGTGGTCTTAGAAACAGGCAGATAAAAATTCAACACCCTCAAATGGCGTTCAATGGCACATTCCCATTCAGAAGATTTCAAAAAGTCATTGTCTTTATCAAGACATAGAGTTCTACCACTAGTAGATCATGTTCCATTGTCACCTCGTACCCAGGGCACTATGTGACGTCATACTAAGTCTCATACCGTTCTATTTCGGCGTTCGATTGGCGAGGAATGCGTGGCGTCACACACTTGGTATCGTATGTTGTTGTTTCCAAAACAAATCCAACAGAAAACGCTTAGGACCGATGTGGTATTCGTTTATGGTCATGGGGTTAACTGAACCTTATTATAAACTCAGGTCTGTAGCTCTTCGAGGCTCTTACAGTGTGAAATTTATGACTTACAGTTATCTAACAGAGCATTCTTCCATCTAAGAGGACAAAACACAAAATTGAAAATATTGAAAGATTTAGAAGAAACCCAATGGATAGATCTACACCCCGTTGAATCATGACTTTGTCCACATTCCGTTAATAGATCAGCCTCCTTTGGACACACAGGCCTTTTAGTTGGCGCCTGCGTTTATTGGGGGGGGGGGGGTGTTGGTTCGCGATTTTCAACATATGGGGACCAGGTTCTTTTGCTGGAGAAATCGTATTGCCTTGCTTACTATTGCCAATAATCGCTTTGTGGCACACAATATAAGACATAATTTCAGAAAAAAAATGCCAAGGCGCTTTGAAAAGATACAGCAGTAAGTTGCTGGCAGATAAGCTTTGACCTTGTGACCTTGCGAAGAGCCGATACCATCGGCTTCTGCGGGTTAACGTTATAGTCGGTCAGTGCGCATGCGTGTTTCTTTTGCTCAAGCCGAATGTACCACATAAAGAGCGAGCTATAATTGTCGGAGATTTAACCTATCTCGTGAACCAGGAAACAAAGCGTTCAGGAGGAATTCGTCACGGTTTGGAGGTTTTTCTTCGAAAATTTCACTTCCCTTAGTTTGTAACGCCACGGTTCGGAGATTTGTCGTCGCAAATTTCACTTCCTTTATTTTGTAGCGCCACGGTTAGGACATTTTCTTTGAAAATTTTACTTCCTTTAGTTTGTAGCGCCAAATCGTGCAGGTATGATTAGTTTTGGATCAGAAAAGAATGTCACGAACATCACATGTGTCTCGGTAACACTGTTCTTGTAACGTAACCGTCTGATGAGAGTTTAAAGTTGAAATACTTTATGCGAGGCAACTGTAAAAAAAATTGTACCATTTACATTGTCTTAATACAATTAGTGAAGTCCTGCAGGAGAATGTCGGCATATTTATTGTTTGACTCACTCGCATAGTCAGCTCTGGTATTTGACTTGTAAATGTAGGATCATGAAAACTTTGGTATCACTATGAAGGGTAATAAACAGGTTTTCAAATGATATATCATTCTATACAGTTGATGCAGTAACAACGGAAAAATCATTGATTACATTTAAGTTTCCGAACTTTAGTTGTATAAAAGTGGTCCAAAGTTTGTACTATAGAATAATTTGAGCCAGCATTCATACCTATGACAGCTTTAAACGTGTCATGAATATGATTCTTTTCCTGAAGTGTTATTGACGTGGGTCAATGAACTGTCTAATAGTATGTTTACTCGGACAAAAGAATATGTTTATCTGACTTGTGGATCTTTACAAGTAATACAGGGTTTGAACATGGCCTCTGTAAATCGCATCACTTATGATAAATAAGTTGTGAGCAAACATGGCAAGTCACATTATGTTATATAAGCAACACGTACTCAAAAGTACACTTGTTTTTAAAAGAAATACTCAGTAAAACTTAAGCCACAGCCCCCTCAAGTGGTATATAGTGAGGGCATTGTTCGTTTTGGTTCAGTAACGTTACACAAAACTGCTGAACTCTCACCAACGGTCAACCAAGGTTAGCTTTTAAAAAATAATGATCCTGTCAGTACAGATTTCAAGTCAAAACTTTCTTATGGATAGGATGAAAATGGCGGAAGTATAGTTTGTAAATTCAAGGTCCCTGTCAACTGTCGCATGATTTACGGACAAGTTGGCGGTAATGTTGACGCGTGCATCCGCCAAGCAGTCGGACGGCATGCCGATGGATACACCTTCAGCTGGATGACGTGTTTTCAGCCGTATCTATTCATGGGTGCTCAAATGGGGGTTGTTCATAAGGCTTCACGGGGATGCTTCCCTACATTCTAGCTTCATTCTTTTCTCGGAGAGAAAACTTCCTTACTTGGCTTTTACTTTGGTTGAGGTCCCGGAGAGATAGAATAATATTGTTTTCCTCAGTTTTTGCTACATAAGTGAAAAGACACGTCGCTATTAGATCAGCAAAACTAAGGTGTATGCATCAAACTCATTCAACGATCACCAGACTGAAATACACAGTGGTCTCTCCCTTCCAGACGACAAAACAGGCACAATATACAAATTAGCTACCAACTCCCGCCCCGTGTGTACTTAAGTGCTCAGTGAGGAGAAAAGGTTTTGTATAAAGTCGTCTGGTTTGAGTAACCCTACCGACAACCTTGGCATGAGAGGAACTTCTGTATACAGGTAATGCCGTTTTTGGTACTTGCCAGTGGCCATGCTTGAAGCATTGGGGTAGAAACGGTAGATCTGATTTATAATTAAGGCGGAAGTAAATGTACGTTTGTTGTCGGTCCCCTCACCGAGGACGACGTTAACCTTAATCAACGTACTTGGTGGTCAAGACCGATTCTATACTTCCATTCTACTATTATATACATGCCTTTTATTACGGTTTGGAGCACAAGGAAGCATAAGATGTCTCAAAAGTTATATTGACCACAAATAGGCGACCTCTCAGTAAGTGGGTGTATTTGGTAGGGATGTTTACCCTTAGCATATTGAATCGAATTGTGCAACCGTCAACCTCGTGCAACTACGTACGAATCAGTAAAAAAAAAACGACTAAAAATATATCTTTGGCTGTTAATCGACGACAACTGTCCTCTTGAAATATTGCAGTACTGTTCCAACACTTAGCTTTATGTATTCTCTTTCTGGAACATATTGTTTTGATTTTGTGGGGTCCAAGTTGTTTTTCTATAATTTGACGAAAACTACAATTTCAAATTCTGTCTTAAGTTGGTGATATTTTGGAAAAAAAATCGCACAGACTATATAATTCTACTCAGTACACTTCACAAAACATGTGTTCGTGGCTAGGTCGTGTTCCTTTAAGCTTTAAACACTGGTACAATGTCCCTCGGATAGGACGTTAAATGGAGGTCCCGTGTTTTAGGAGAGCCACACCTCGAGCACGTTAAAGAACCCAACACACTTATCGAAAAGAGTAGGGGGTCCTTCCCGGTGTGTGTGGATCATATAAATCTGTCCGGATATGCGGCTTGTACTCTTCAGTACAAACCTGGTGTGTTACGCCTTGATGCGGTTTACCGGGTAAGCAATACAAACAAACAAACAAACAATGTAACGTTACATAGTGTTGTCATGTTTACAAACTTCTTTGTAATTCTTTCTACTTGCACAGTTTTCTTCTACACTCAAGTGGCTTAAACTGGAGACATGTTTTCATGTTGTTAACACTACTATTCTTGTTGAAGGTTTTCATGCATTATTCACCAGCTTGTTGTTTTTTTGTGCATTTGGAAGTTTGTCCTTGTGTGTGCGTCACATAACATAACATAACTTTATTGCACAACTATTTCTAACGTCTAGACATTCTTTGATATACTTCCCAATGTATACCATGCATGGGTTGTCACATATCATTATGTACTTAAATTTGCTATTCAAGTCCATTGAGATAAATCCTGGTAAATCCGACGATAGCATTGAGTATAATGAATTACGTATATCAAAATATTTGGGACATACAATCAAAAAGTGATATGCGTCTTCAACTACGTCTGGACAAAATGGACAAACCCTCTGGTCGATAGGAAGTTTTTGAAATCTCCCCGTTTCTATACTTAATTTATGACAGCCAATTCTGAGTTTTGTTATTGATCTACGTACGTCAAGGCTTTTAATGTTTGAAAGGTAATTTTCTTGCTTATAATTCTTGTTTAAGGTAGAAACATTTTAATCCTCTTGACCTCTCCATGTAGAAGGGGGAGGGGGGTAAACAACTTTATGTTATTCATAAAAATTTGACAAACGCGTTTGCATGGAAATGAGAACGATTGACTGGAGTACACGAATTTCCAGACATGGCCATTGATGTGCACTTTTCAGTCGCCCTATGAAAAATCACCGTCTCACTTGTTATTGTTTATGAAAAATCATCATAATGGTATGTATGGAATGATAACAGAGAATGTATTATAGTTCACGGATGTCAATGTTGTTGAGTGTTTTATCAACAAAGCATGACTTACACGTTGTCAAACGTAGATACGATATAGACGGGATGTTATGTGGCTATATACGTGGTAGGTATCAGCCCCAATAGAGGACGAAAAATGCAATGAGTAGAAACAGGAACCGTAGAAAATCGATCTTTGTATCCAATGGAAATATTAACACAATGAGACAGTTTCTTTCCGCACAACAACAGAAGGACAACGAGGGTAGCTAAGTATCCATACGACTGCGGAATACACATGTACGAAATATACGGAATTCATACAATCCACTACGAAGAAACATGCGAATTTTACGGAATTCACACGAGTTTTATTGATTAGTAAGGATCGTATGTATTCGGTAAAAAATAAAATTGTCGTATGTTTCTTAGTAGTGGATCGTATGAATTCCGTACAATTCGTATATTTCTCAGTAGTGTATCGCATGAATTCCGTAAAATTCTGATGTATTCTGTTAAATATTAATTCCGTACAATTCGTATGAATACTTAGGCATCCCTGGATAATAACACAATAACGTCAGTCGTTCAACCTACAGTGTCGTAAGGTAACCGGCAAACCGATAAGATCAATATATGGACAGTCTAGAATGGCGATTTCCTGTGTCTGATTCAAATGTAAGCACCACTTTGGCCACTTCATTTTTTCAAAATGTCTACTTTTAGTGTTAATTACCGGATCAGATATATTTTGAAAGGTCTCTAAATATATGTCTTCGTAGGTGTATAAAGATATCGCGATAATATCGTGATGTGCATGTGTGATTATCACTCATTTATTTCTGTCATCATTCTCACCAAGTATATTCACAGAACTAGAACATTTACATATCTGTTTATAACGATCAATATATCATAAACGATAAACGTAAAGCTTAGAGAAATATTCATAAATTAAAGTGGATGTTGAACGTTTCCTTGTGCCTAGGTGATTTAACCAACCACAAACATGTGACGTAATTTGATTCCACGAAAACTAAGGGATCGAACTAAGTGCCTCTAGCTATAGGCTGCTCACTTTGCCATGAGATTATAAAAGAATGTTTAGACGAGCTGAGCCATCCTTGTTGTTGCACGACATACTCCGTGGGGGTGTGTGGTGGGGGGGGGGGGCTTAATCAACTCCCAGGCTTGTCAATCATGGACGCTCTGTTAACTCCGCCCCCTCATTACCATGAGGTAGGATACAGATCTTAAGTCCAGTAATTTATGAGAGCAAGGAGGTTGTATCAAAACGCCAGGGAGTGTAGTTGGGGAAAGTTCGACGCTGTACTGCATCCGTGGCATTTGGAAAGTTTGTCACCGTAAGTAACTTTGAGGGGCAACTGGTGTATAGTTAGCCTGGGTGCCATCCTATTTCTACCGGGGCTCCTACACTCGCTACCCTAGGGTAGGAGCCCCGGTAGAACTTCTTTAGTATGGCACCCAGGGTAGTGCATAGTGACGATGACACAATGACAGCACAGCGAATAGGTAGGGAGCATG
The DNA here is from genome assembly GCF_035083965.1 of Branchiostoma lanceolatum. Lineage (NCBI taxonomy): Eukaryota > Metazoa > Chordata > Leptocardii > Amphioxiformes > Branchiostomatidae > Branchiostoma > Branchiostoma lanceolatum. The sequence goes on from NC_089729.1 coordinate 17,372,425, forward strand.
TTACAGCTGTATGCGAGGATTGAGATGTACATTACTTTTGTGGTGTTGTTTATCGTGTATAGCTGTAGTTTACTAGTTACGGAGCTGTAGTCTCTCTTCTTTACTATGATTAAGGTAATTGGTATATTAGACGACATTTTCTAATTGTGAACTGCAGATTCGTACGGCCAATGCAAGGACTACTGGCCGGCTTTCCTATAGTCTACAGGCAAGTTCTGTAATCGCGGAATCCGATGCAACTCTACACTTGTTACCTTCGCCAAGAAGGTTGTGTCATCAGTTGAGCCATGGTGGAGCGGCTGTGGTGTGGGTGTGTATATAGGTCAACAGCATAACTCGAGACATTGAGAATGGATCTTAATGCTTTTTGGTAGGTGAGTAGCTGTTGTGGAAAGGAAAGTCAAGTTCGAAAATGGTTCACCTGGCGTTACGGTACTGCAGCGGGCTGTGTATGCATGTGTGTCTGTTTGTTTGTTTGTTTGTTTGTTTGTTTGTTTGTTTGTTTGTTTGTTTGTTTGTTTGTTTGTTTGTTTGTTTGTTGGTTGGTTGGTTGGCAGCCTAATTTCGAGATGCTGCGGATGGTTCTGCATGATATTTGGTAGATATATAGGGGTCGGGAAAAGGGAGTCAAGTTCGATAATGGGCATCCTAGCGGCTAATTTGTTCTGCTTTTCTTCGCTTTAATTAAGGGACACCTAATGACCGAATGACGAAAATTAAAGATCAAGAGTGCTGTTAACCATTTCCTGGACAGTTTCAATCACAGAAAAAGGAGTCTCCCTATATCACCTCAACCCACCTGCTGTAAAGTCACAAGATGCGGAGACGTTCATTTAACGTACGGTATGAAAATTGGACAGTTATACCTTTGTCATCTAAAAAAGGTGTGTAACATTTCTGGCAATTATCAAAATTTACCGTCATTGTGGAAATTGACCATTTAAGAAAAAATAGACACTTAAAAGCTCCCCCCACCTAAGTATTTTGAGTATTCCTGTTGGCTGAAAAGAATAGTTTACCCAGTTGGACTAGAGATTATCCCTGTCGTCAGCTCGAAGCGACATTGTTGTTGAGCATTTAAGACAACTTGATCTTACCAAGAATATTGATTACCACTGCTGGTCACTTCAGGTCTGGAGAACTTCAGACATTTTGGCAACTTTTGTCAGCTTACAAAATGTTCGTCTCGCTTGTTAACGTTATCTCCATGAGAAATCCCTTGTATGTGACCTTGGTACTGCAGCAGAACGTCCGGTTTTTGTATCTTTTGACCTGGACGTGCTATAGTCTTAACTTTTTGGTGGCTTGTTTTCAAAGTAGAGTACATGTGAGTTGATAGATCTCTTATTAGATACCACCACTAACTGATAGACAACCAGTTTTAAATCAAAGTTTGATTATATGATGTTCATGTATAGTTTCTGAGGCATGTGGATGCTGACTCGACATTGAAGAAGAACAATACCGTTCTTGTTGCCGTACTACCTGTAGCCAGGTGTTACTGTCTCAGCATTCCCAGCACGTTTACATCGAAGGTCGTTTAATCCTAGGATAGAGCAGAAATCCGTGTCCTCCACTGAAGACTGGACCAGAGGAATTCTTTTGTTCTACCGGAAGGGAACCATGATTCAGCAGAGTCCCATGAGCTGCAAGTAAGGTTGTAACCTAGCGCTACAGCCCCCGTCACAAATAAGAAATTCAGCTCGGCCGACGTGTTGGCGAGCTTCAAATGTGTATTTTCGGCCGAAGTACGGCCGACGTCCTGTCGATTACGCGGGCTTCGGGCGATTTTTTAGAAATCAAAGGTGATCCAAATATTGGCCTTTTACCAGGTTAGTCGATACTGACTTCGGCCATGTCCAAGAGATGGTACCATCTCATGGGGGATTTTAAGTTTTTAGTGTTCGACGGAAGTCGCCCGAGATTTTCATTGGAAATTACAGTCGACGCTCGGGCGATTTTGAAATTCCACGAGCTTCGGGCGATCTACAAATTCGGCCGACGCTCGCATGAATTGTGACGCCGTCTTGCCCAATAACGTCTGATTTTGTTCAAAACGCCATTTTACTTTAACAAGCGCGCCGCGGACAAAGACAAACTTATAATCCATGGTAAGAAGTATCAGCTCTTCTACAACGGACAATGTATGGACTGTAACGTTTTCTCCGCCTTTTAAAGCCGTGCGAGCGTGATTCCTTTTGAGGTGTGTGACGAAGAATTATGCAAGGGAGACTTAGTATCGTTTACTTGATGCTTTTTCCTAGTGCAGTGAACTTCAAGGACACGACGCACTCCGTGGGGGGGGGGGGGCGTTATTAACTCGCAGGCTTGTCAATCATAGGCGCTCTGTTAACTACGCCCCCTCATTACTATGAGGTATAGGATACAGATCTTAAGTTCAGTAATTTATGAGAGCAAGGAGGTTGTGTCAAAACGCCAGGGAGTGTAGTTGGGGAAAGTTCGGCACTGTACTGTATCCGTGGCATTTGGAAAGTTTGTCACCGTAAGTAACTTTGAGGGGTAACTGGTGCATAGTTAGCCTGGGTGCCATCCTATTTCTACCGAAGCTCCTACAGTGTATAGTGCATAGTGACAATGACAATGACAGCACAGCGAATAGGTAGGGCCGTAGGGGACATGTTACAACTGTATGCGAGGATTGAGATGTACATTACTTATGTGGTGTTGTTTATCGTGTATTGTTGTAGTTTACTAGTTAAGGTGTTCTTTACTATGATTAAGGTAATTGGTAGATTACACGACATTTTTTTAATTATGACCTGTAGCTTCTTACGGCCAATGCAAGGACTACTGACCAACTTTCCGATTGGAATCGGAATCCGATGCAATTCTACACTTGTTACCTTCGTCAAGAAGGTTATGTTATCAGTTGTGCCGTGGTGGAGCGGCTGTGGTGTGGGTGTGTATGTAGGTCAACAGAAATTTGGGGAGCTGTGAATAGATCTTAATGAAATATAGTAGGTGAGCAGCGGTTGTGGAAAGGAAGGTCAAGTTCGCAAATGGTTCACCTGGCGTTACGGTACTGCAGCGGGCTGTGTATGTATGTGTGTTTGTTTGTTTGTTTGTTTGTTTGTTTGTTTGTTTGTTTGTTTGTGGACAACCTAATTCGAGATGCTGTGGATGGTTCTGCATAATATTTGGTAAATATATAGGGGTCGGGAAAAGGTTCGATAATGGGCATCCTGACAGCTAGTTTGTTCTGCTTTTCTTCGCTTTAATTTAGGGAAACCTAATGACCGAATGACGAAGATTAAAGTGTTGGTGTGATTTAGAAAACAGGAGCGAAATACGCAGTGTCAAATTACATATGATATGCGTGATATCCACAGGACTCTTCCTTTAGAGCTTTAGATGTTTATTTTCCACTATCGCTAGGCAAAAACTTGTTTCGAGACAAGAATTACTCGGGATCATACTTTAATAATCCCCTACGCCCTTTTTTTAATTATGGATTACTGAAGTATGATCCCAAGGAATTTTTGTCTCGAAAATGTATTGTAATGCTATTTTATCTCGTGAACTATCAAATGCAATGTCGTCCACTTTGTGTATTACAGAAAATCCGTTCTTTGCCTGTATTCAAAAGACGTTGCTCTCTTTTTGTTGTCTTATCTCGGAAAATTTCTCTGCCCTTTCTAAACACACTCCTCCCTTCATTCAGGCCCTAACCCTCTCTCAGACAAGTCGGCGCGGGGGTGTATTAATTTTTGGTCTATAATTCGCTAAATTGATGGCCTTCCTGGAATTTTTTCTCTGAAATTTCTACACAAACCCCTCTTTCCATTGTATCTATTCGGGTTCTAAACCACAGCAGTCTTAAGAACTCTAAACCTGGACTTACATGACTTACGAAGGTGGTAATGTGTTGGTCTTGTTAGAGGTGGCCGCCTTGCTAGACCCAGCCGGCCGAGCAACATCTAACCAGCACACGATCTTGACTGGGCTGTCTGGCTTAAAGGAGTCCTTAACTCCAGAAGGGGGAGTTATTTTCCAATAGATGATAATCACTAGTCCCGTGCGCATCAAAAAAGCATTGAGTTTTCTACTAAATTCCCCAGGTGATCCTCTATTTTCTAATTGATTAAATTAAACAAACCTCAGCCTATGCCTGAATACAATGTACCTAATAAGGTCTGACAAACGTTAGGTTACACAAAGAATGTCAGGGGGGTTAAGAAAAAATTGTCTTGTTATGTGTTCCTTTATATCTTATTAACAACTGGCCTTCTTACTGTGCTTAACCACCCTCATTCATGCCAAAAATATTCACGATGAAGGAAGTGAGTATACGTATAGGGAATACATGGGTACGGTCTGCACGGGTTTAGTGAGTTACATATTATTTTACAAAACACACCTTGTGTAATTCACCACAAATGGAATTCTGTAAAAAGGCGGCTGGTTATGTATTCATCATTGATACATAATCTAGTGGAATATAACGCTCCCTTGTAGAGTTTAGGACTCCTTTAAGATTAAACTACCTATTCGTATTCGTGAACATTACATCGTAGTTCTACGCTACAAGGATAGACGTCGGAGTACGAAGTATAACTTTTATTTACATTTTCTAAGTTAGCGTCCCTGAAATATTGAGAACTTTGACACTTAAGTTCTCAGCAAAGGAGGTAGAAAATGAACATTACAATGGAAAACTTGGAGATTTCTTACTTTAAACAAATCTACCAAGATTGTTCTAGATATCATATTCTGTGCTTCTTCGCACTTCTGTATTTTGTACTTACAAAACGTCAACAATGGATCCTTGACCTTAGAAGATTTAGATGTGATCATTGCAGAGATTAGTCTCGGTATGCGCACTTTATAATACCTTCATTGCAGATAATCCGGCCTACGATATATCATTATGAGACATGCAAAAGTACGGTTTTTGTGACAGTAAGTTTGTTCGTCTGTAACATTTCCGTATTCTGTCGTGCTTTTTTGTTTTGTTGTAATTACATCTCTATCAGCAAGCCTTCTCACGCACAAGCTCTACAGTTTGATCTCGATGCGTTATCAGAATGGAAAAATCGTTGGCTCATGTCGTTCAACCCCTCTAAATGTCACATTCTCCATTTCACCCGTAAGAAAGACCCCACCTTAACCCAGTACTCCCTCTGTGGAGAAGCCCTTACCGGTGTCAAGTCCCACCCCAATCATGGAGTACAACTGTCCGACGATCTGCGGTGGGACACCCATATCAACTACGCCACTAGCAAAGCCGGTAGGGTCTTAGGGGTCATTCGGCGCAATTTGACCCACTGTCCATCTAGGGTCAAGGCCACTTGCTACAAAGCGCTGGTGCGGCCCCACTTGGAATATAGTGCCATCGTCTGGGACCCGTACACCACCAAAGGGATACAGGCGGTGGAGGCCGTCCAGCGCAGGGCCGCCCGTGTGACCCTGAATGACTTCCGGCGGACTAGCAGCGTAACACAAATGCTCAATGACCTGCAGTGGCCCCTTCTCTCTGAAAGGAGGAGGAATGTCCACTTCACCTTTTTCTACAAACTCGTTAATAATCATATCAATATAAAAGCAGACAGTCTTCTCAAACCAGCTCAGGGGCGCACCCGGGGTATAGTCACCATCTTAAATTTCAAACTCTCAACGCCCGGACAGACACATACAAACATCCGTTCTTCCCCCGCACCATCCCACAATGGAACGCCCTGCCTGGCACGGTTGCATCGGCTCCCACCGTTGAGTCATACCATGCCAGGCTGGAGGCCTGCCCGCCTTAGCCTGGGACCTCCTCCCCCCCACCCTACTTTGCCCCTCGAGGGGTTATTTGGGGGTAACCACGATGAAGATGATGATGATTAGTTATACAATATTTACTAATATTCTTGGTGTCAGTGTCCAATCACAACATACGTGGATTACTTATCTTATGGTTACAGAGAATCATGGAATTGCCATGAGAAATACGTAATATTGTCGGTGAACCTTTTTGTACAGTAACACATCTATCAAGCCTAGCGTTGTTTATGCCCAAATGTGTTCACGCAATTCAGGAGATAGGAATCAGATTGATTGTCTTGTGACTGGTTCCGCCCAGTACGTGTTGTCACCGGCGGTGTAGGCTTCGTGACACCCTTGGGCGCTTGTAATTGCACCGTCTCGAGATGTTAAACAGTGACGTGTCATGGTGACCCGTGTCAAATAGCGCCTGGGGCAACAGAGTTGCTAGTGGGAAAAACCGTGCAAAAGCGCCTCTAGCGGAATGTGAAGGAACCTCATGCCGTGCTGTTTGAGTCGTGTGTAGGCATACATTTTCATGGTCATTCGGTGATTAATCTTTATGACATGCCCCGCGGGCATTAGAGGGCGGGGTTCAGTATTACAGGACTTCCATGATTATGATGGACGAATCATCATTCACCTCACAGAAGGTGTAGGCATTCTATTTTGTAATAAGGCAAAATCCCCAACCGAATCTTTCGACACGATACTATCTTACAAGCACTTTGGAGACGTGTGTCCTGCAAGACAAAACATCAGTACCAAGGACACTGGGAAGCAATGGTCTATTCGTAATTCTTAACTGACCTTAGCATCTATCTATCATCTACCTTCACCTTTATGGGTCGGTTTGAACGTACCTGTTCGCCCGAAATCAATAAGTATCGTATCCATGGACACACGTGCGTAAGTACTTACGTACAAATTTATTTTGTAAGCCAGAGAACATCCTGGAAATAGACCTTCTAGAGAGAAAAAAATAGTCGGACGTTTGTGAACTTACGTTTACCAAATATAAAGTGTTACGTCTGTAGCTGTTTGAAACATGAGCCAATAACTCAATATGCGTGGCACCGAAATGTACATTTGTTTTTAATATCAACAACGCCCTTGGCATGATTTATAGCTTTGTCATCTTCAATAAAGTCTGACAGGTACATAATGTACTGAGAGGCCTTCACAGGGTCAGACTCTTTATTATTTGAGTTTGGTCCTGTGTATTTGAAGCCATGTCACGCTGAAGCTGTGTTGTTGATAGGTGTGATGTGTTTGTAGTAGCATATTTTGTTTGTAGCTGGTGTCCTCAGTATAAACTATATATTCTAGTGATAACTATTTTTGTAACGGCTGATTATTGGTGTCGCCCCGCCCTAGATGATGATGACTACTCGCCTGAGGTACCGGTGCAGCGGGTGCGGTTATACCACGCTTCAGAGGAAACGTATCGGCGACCACGTCGACGGCCACCGACGAGACTTGGAGAGGCGAGCCGGCAAACAAGACGGACACGCCGAGAAGGAACGCGTGGGCTCGTCGGCAGATCAAGTCCGTATCCTTATACAGGTAGAAGAAAAGGCGTACAAACCGGGTAAGCCTCAGCAAGTCAAGCGCAAGAGGAGGTGTTGGACTGACGATATATTACATTTGTTCGGCCAAGTGAACGAAGTTGGTCAACAACAAAAAACGTCGCCCGACAACTCGCCTGTGAAAGGTTCGGTTCAGCCGCAGGGCAATGGCACACAGGTGGATGGAAATAGCTCAGGAAAAGGTCAAACGCCTCAACATATCACAGCGTTTAACCAACTATCTAATAATGAGGAATGTGTGGGCCAAGGGGTGGTGAGAAACAGTCCCGCCAAACAGTCTGACGAGTTACAGAAGGGCGTACCGAGCGACACACACTCAGTTCTACCGGGCTTCCAAGCGCCGACAGAACAGATCCCTGGGCACGTCGGGAGAGGGGGCACCTGCCGAGACGCAGCTGCAAGTAACGTTCACCAGTGTCCAAACCCAGGCGGCGACACGACAAAAGTCTCAGACCTTGACAGTGCTGTAACCTTGCCACCCCTTTGGGGAATGGTAGGTGCCGATTCGCAGAGGCCGATAAAAAATTCAGCTCTGCCAGTCGCCTCGCTGCGTTGTGCAGAAAAGAGCTCGACACCTCAAAACGTGGTCCTTAACCTCTCACCACACAACGGAATGGACAATGGGACAAGCTTGACATCCAAGACGACCCCGATTTTAGAGACCACGGACAGAGAAAACTGTGCGAGAACCGAGGATAGCTGTACTACAAGGCATTGTGACAACACGCCAGTCATTATGGACGTGTTTTCGCTCTCGGAAAAGCAAGCAACGATAAACAAGTCACAACCGGATATTTTACGTGGACTTTCCGTGACCAATCCCCATCGTTTGTCCCTATCTTACCTTGGCCTTGCGGGGTCGGAGGTCAGTAGGACCACCCCTACGCAGAGGGAGATTCGATCCGCCCCGCCAGCCCTCCAGGCACACGGCACACGTGTCGACACTCCAGCCCTTACCCCGACTCAGGTCTGTAACTTGCCAGTTTCCACCGCTAGTGACAACTCTTTGGTGAACACTCAGCCTATGTTTCTACACCAGGCAAACAACAAGACTTCAGGTGACCTCCATGGAGTGCAAAAATGCGGAGAGATAATGACTGACTCACAAAACGACGAAGGGTATTATCGTCCGAGCGATCTGCGTACAAAAGACCAGGGGTCACCTGAGAGCATGAACAGGCTGGTCTACAGCAATCAGTCGGTCACAGAAGCAAGCGTTCCCGTCAACCAGGGGGTCGATTTACCGTTCACGGACTACGGGGACGTAACATCTTCAACCGCCAATGGCGGTGCAACTGGCGCCACAAAATTTCGGAGTATAGCTCCCAAACCACCCTCAGTAGATATGATTCTCCCGTACTATGTGGGAGAGTCTAGAGTCTTCCGGTGTTTTCAGTGCCCGTTCATGTGCTTGGAAAAGAAGCTGCTGCTCATGCACATGCGCGAGGAGCAGTGTTATTCGGGGCTGGTGAGGAGAGAGAGTGCCATGGAGGCGCTGAAAATGCTCAAGGAAGGACACACCGCCAAAGACGCGTCACAACTGCAAGCCAGTAACGAGACGTGCCACGGTGCAACCCCGATCATCGAGGCCGAGAAATCGGTGCCTTCACCCGCCGCGAACATAGAGATATCATCGGGCAATGACACTCCGGAGGAAGATACAAACACAGTACCGTCAGTAGCGACTGTACTAGAGGACAATAACAACGTTCAAATGAGTGGCTCTGTAGAGAGTGAGGCAAAAGAGTCCGTGGAGAGAAATATCGGTCCCGCAGACGACGATTTGATCCCCAGCGGCACGACATTTCCCAAAGAAGTCAAATTTGCGGCCTTCAAGCGACCGATCACGATCAGGAACCAGCACCAAGCCGATAAACTTCGGGAAATCATGCAGCACGAGCATCTGAAGGCCAGGTTCATGCACATGCTCAAGGTAAGGCTGAAAAGGGCTTTGACGGGGGTGAATGACAAAACTCCGAGCAAAGGAGGCGCTGACAGCAATGGTCAGAAATCACCGACAGTCTCTGCGAATGTCCAAGAGACGAACGCCACGAAAGGTTTACGCTGCAACACACACGCAAAGGTGAGCAGCAGTCCTACTTTGTCGCCCATACCGGAGGTCAACATCAAGAAAGAAGTGGCGGAAAAGTCTGGCTCTCATTGCAGCGACGAGAAACAAGATGATCAGAAAATAAGACCAGCGACACCAAGCAAAAACACACGGAGTGGACGAACGTCGACTTCTGAGCGACAAACGAAACGCATGTCATCGCCAAACGTGCCGTCTGCTTTCCAAGCTAATCAGAAGGGTGAGTGGATAGAAGAAGACGATGTAATCGTCTATGTTGGACAGGACTGTGAAGTGCAACGTGGTAAAAGAGAACCGCCACAAATCTCCGCCACAGGTAAACTACAGACTGTAGTAGAAGCGTTAAGAGAAAATCATGCGAGCAAGATACAGGGAGCCACAAGTACAAGCGATGTCGGGCAACCACCACAGACAGCGAGCCCTCTGTCCCCCTCGCCGCTACTCCAACTGGCCAGGCTCACCAATGCTAACCCCTACCTTGTCAACAAGCCTCCAGACAACGCCAGAGGCACAGGAGGGCCCACTACAGAGGTTAGCGTCAGTCCAGAACAGTCTGTTGCGATGCCATGTACCTCTAAGAACGTGGGAGCAGCAAGTCCAGACCCCCGACATGCTCCCAAAAGGGGGGCCCACATGGACGCCGACGTTATAGAGTGTACCCCGCCGAAACGACAAGCCCTACAGCAGAAACACATTTCCTTCGAAGACTTCCAGCAACTTATGCGCCGGCATGGGAACGATGGGCACGTTGCTATGACAACGAATATGATTTACGCGCCACAGACGCAGGGAGTAGACCCAGGGATATCACTCCGCCCATCGGTTGGTCCTGTAGCTAACACCCAGAAATACAGTGCTGGCTCAGCCATTGCACAGAATCCGTCAAACACAGGACAATACCCATTCCAACAACAGTTAGGCAGAATTAAGGATACGGTAGACCAGTCCATGGCATATAGGTACTGCAATGGCACTGTAGACCAAAGTGGGCTGCACCCAAGTAGGGCTTGGCCACTAATGCCTAGCAGAAGCCCTGTGAACACCACCTCGCCGTTGGACTTTCAGACAGACGTTAACAGACATTCAGCCTACCGTCTTGGACCACCGCCACCACTATACAGCGGAACACCAAGATTTAGTCCACCGTTTAGGACACACGAGACCGGGAACAGATACATGCGGATCAACAATCAAGATACACAGATCAAGGAAGATGACATCAGTCCAGAACCGATGGATCTACGAGTGAAGAGACACAGGCCGTCGCCGCCGCCTCTGATCCGTATTGAGCCGTCATATTATCCGCGAACAACCATCACATCGGCGGCGAGACCTCCCATCCACAACGGCTGGACCAGACAGGAGGCTGAGAGGCTCGCGTACAACGGACAACCGAACTCTCACACGAACTCTCGCGAGAGATTGTCCGTCATCTTAGACGAGATCGAGACGACTGTTTGCAGTAGCTATGCCGCGCAAATGAGGTCATTACCGTGAGACGAAATATCTGCAGAAAGATTGTATATTTTACGGACTTTTTTACAGAAAAAATCACTTTGCAGGTTTGGTTGAAGAAATGACAATTAGACCACTTTGTGAGAAGATATTTAATGTACTTTGGATACAAGTAAAGATGATGATGATACAAGTAAGTGGACCTTTATACAAGGTATGGCAAGGACATTGTTATGGATTATAAAGCTAATAATGCCAAGGCATGGGCAAAAAATGTAAAGCAAAGAAAACGCTTTAAACGCAAATTGTAAAATGCTTTAGAAACACCATTGTGAAAACGTAACTATTCTTCCGAGAAACTAAATTTGACATTTTCTTGGATTTTGTAGTTAACATCATTGACACATATGTTATCACCAATCTATGAATGCACCACTAACTTCAAGAAAGTCAGATTTTCTATATCTAGTTATAGCTTGTAATCTGTTTGCTGTTTGCTTCATAACATTTAATGTCTTACATTGTAACATTAGCTATGACGAACTATGATGCTATAGCTGACACTTAGTTTCGGAAGGTGCAAGTCATGTTCTATGCATAATAAAACCATAATTTCATAATCATTGTTTTATACATGTATATAAAATCACTTGAACTGTTTTAGTCAAGTTATGTCCGTTCAAAACATATCTTAAGCATATTTGTAGTCTTATCTTAAATATAGATTTTTTATTAACTTCTGGACTTATGTTTAATACCCCAGAGATGTACATTTGAGAATTTCTCTGATTTGTTCTTATGTGAACTTATATCAATTATGTGATATTCATGTGTTGGTGGAGGGAGGAATAAAATATTCTTAACGTCAAACGGATTGTATGGAATCATATTTTGTGTGATTCAGAATGATGACTGGCCATCCGCGGGAGTCAAGTTTCGATGATATAATAATGCAAACAGTATTGCGGGGGATGTAAATATGTTATGAGTAGTCTCAGAAGCATGTGTTTATGTGACTGTACCGGGTATGTTACCTTTGACATACAAGCTCTATTTTCTTTTGGCGTAACGGCAGGATTTCCGACTCAGAACCAAGGGGTTCCGGATTCGAATCTCCTGCTGCCACCGATCTTGTGCCTTTGGGAAAAAAAGGCACTTAACACGATTTTCCCCACTCCACCCAAGTGTAAAAATCGGGTACATTATGTGTGGGGGTCACAACATCAGCAATAGCTGCCTGTGTCCCACGTGTATTGCACTGTTGCAATTCCAATAAATCCAAATCCAAATCTTTTATCAAAAGGTCACCCTCGCCAAATACTTTATAAACGCAAGGAGATAAACGTAATACAACCGGCTGGATTATATTTGTTTCACGTATGGCACAGCAATTGTTAAGGTTGTCTTGGATAGTTCAACTAAAAAACAATATCCGATAGGACGATCCAAAGCACAGCCTATGCCCAACGTTTCTTAATTTTTCTCTGCATACCTTTCTATTCACATATCCATCCGTATCATTTGAATGTAACTGGCTTACTGCTATATTTCTTCGCCTTTTTATATAATATTTCAATTTATCTCATCAAGAAACTTTTCAGTTTGGTTCTATATCAAGAGCGATCGACAAACAGTAGTAGGATACCCAAACGTTCATCAAATGGCTGTATAATCATCTCTTTGTTTCGGTTCCCGCCAGTACTACCAAAACAGATCGAACCTCAAAGGTCAAAGCATCAGGATTTATCCTCGTCCTTTTGTTGTGGCTCCTTTTGTTGACTGATTTTTATCTCAGTGAATCTTTGACGAGCGAATCTTTGAAATGTTCATGAAAATATTAATTAGTGAGGAAAGGGTAGACGGATTTGTGCCTGCCACTAGCACTATTTTTATTACAGTAGACCTGGGGCTGTTTTCCGCACCCCACCTGCAGTGAGAAGTTCACATGACATTATCACATGTTAGTGGAAATGTCAAGGGTCAAACGGCGCCATCCTTGTGTTTGTTGACAAAACCCAACCATTGAGAAGCCATTTCAGGCCACATGGACAAAATGTGTACTGAATTTGATACCAATTGCAAAGTTCTAGTCAGTATTGTCCAATAGTAACGCCACTATACACCATGAAGCTTTTGTTTTTCCCTTGATTTTGTCATCACCTTGTCGCGTTAAATGTCATCCTCGGCTAACACCCAAGCATAGAATTTCAGCCCCCGGGGCAATATTGTCATGCAGTGGTATTCTATCTGTATTGTCATACAATGGTACCCTATCTGTATGTTCATTTGATGCTTATGATTCTACCCATCGGAAAACACTGTCTATGGGCTGTGGTTAAGAACTCTAACATTGAAGAAACTGTGCGGATATTGTTTAGAACTCTTTAAACCGTTGAAGGTCATTAGCCTACCTAATTACTGTAATCTGACATAATGACCTTAAGTCGAAAGACTAGAAAGATGCCTGGGGTGAAATCTAGTCTCATGTGTTATTTTACTAAACAGTTTGGATATAGTCCGGCCCACAGTACGCAAGAAGAATGATGCAACAATAACAAAAACAGCAATGAGAAAAATCTGCTATTTGTCCTTGTCTCATGGGCGGGGTCATTTTTACGATGCTCGGATCGTAGTAAACAAGAGACGTTTGACGTGCACATTGTTTATGGGGTGAGTGACCTTTACTGTAGCTGCAGGCGTATGGTCAACCCTTTTCAGGTGATTTAGATGCCTCACTATCCTAGTTAGAACTCTGTCTAGTGCCGGCGGACCCGGGCAAGCACAACCTTGGCATTTCTAAGTACTGTCAGTCACATAACAACCGTTACGGTTTCAATAGGCTATAACTTGCCTGTGTGAGTCTTTCACATCATTGAACAGCGGTTACATAAAATGGTTTCAATCAACTGTAATTAGCCTGTTACACAATCTCTCACTCACTCGCTGTCAGGGGCCATATGGGCCACCTTCCCAAGTAGGTAAAGATCGGCTGAAACAAGAGTTCCGCGACCTCATATCTCCATGAACAATTCTATTTATGCAAATGACTTACACATTTACATAATATATGCTTAATCATAAACACCTTTATCTTCCTTACACATGTTGCAATATTGACAGTCCTATAATTTTACAATTTGATGAATTTCGGTGTTTTTGCATTAATCATGCAAATTAGGAATTCATTTGCATAATGTTGATGCTCCACTTTCCATAAACTACATATGTTACATGTATTTGAGTCTTATAATGGAAAACACTGAAAAAATAGATTTTCCTCATTAGCTATGCATATTAAGTCCCAATTAGCATAATTTGCACTTCATTGTGTACATCTCTTTCTAAGCTACCCGCATACTAGATATCATGGAAATCCGTCGTTCATTTGTTCAGTTATTCTCCTTAGAAGATTTTCATCAAATGCCCCTGCAGTTTCAGAGAAAGCTGCTAGGGGACCCAAACCCACACCACTTCTTCATTACACCACAAGCTATCTGCCACCAAAAAATCAAGACAATAGCACGTCCAGGTCAAGAGATACAAAAATGGAATTTCTGTTGCAGTACCAAGGTCACATACCAGGGGGCCCAAAATCGACCTTGAATTTCGGCTTCACAACACCTGCCCACATACTAAAATATCATCGTAATCCATCAAGAGGTTCTTGAGTTATGCTGACTTCAGTAGTCCGGAAACACAAACAGACAAACAGATAAACAGACACACAGACACACCCAAAACTATATCTCCATTTTTCATGGAGATAATTTTCATGGAGATAAAAATAGGCAGACTTGTTACAGGCTCTGAGCTAGTCGTGGAGTACAGTCACCCGATTGGCAAATTATTGAATCTATTTGGCCAGTTTATACCTATTTTTCCAGCAAACACACAGAGCCTGGTACAAACTACCGACAGTGTCACATTAGACGTACGATCTCCATACGATCGAAAGCTCTGCGGATTCTTTGAATAGTCGTGCACGTCTACATGTATAGAATTCCACTATCTTCTTACTGAAAAGGCTGTCTTACATCCTTCGATATTCAGTTCTGTCACAGTCTTCTTGAAAATTCTACATCATATGACGGCCTCAGTACGACGAATGTGAACGCACCATAAGGGGGAAGGGGTTGAATGGGGCATTTTAAACAATCCCAGCACGTTGTTCATCTAGTTGTACAGGAACGATTTTAGAATATCAGTTTTGACATTTTCTCTTATCAAGACTCCTAGTCCAGTGGACTCAAGCTCGCGGTGTCCAAGGCTTTCTCATACTCTAAAACTAATCAGCCCTAAATGCAGCAATCACATTATTCTGCTTCGGTAAGCGTTAGTAATTTTCTGCAATAATAGTTCTTTTACTACCACTGCTGGAATATCGCTGACCTGGCAAACACAATGCAATGGCGTTCCAAGGAGGTTATGTAACTCAAAGCGTTCTGACCCGAAGCGACATAATGATGTGGCTATTTTTACAGTCTTATCATTCGTCTTCATTAAAGATGAGGCACTCAGCATGATTAAGGCCACCCGAGGTCATCCTTGAGGCACTCGGCATGATTAAGGCCACCCGAGGTCATCCTTACGTAACGCAAGAGGTCGTAGAGTACCTTTTGCTGTTCACCTTCACCTTTTGGGGTGACCTTATGGCTAAAACATTTGTGGTATTTGACTGCAAATAGAATCTAGTACAGCGATGCCTGGTGTACGTAAGGGCGTGATTTGAATAATATAGTGCTGTTTCCAAGGATACACGTTTTATTGAGAAACAATTATTTCGCAATAGAATGTGACACAGATCAAATCGCTGTGATGGCATGGGTAAAAAAAGACTCCTGTCGCGTTCAGTGGTGGGGGAGGGGGGCACTCAATGTTTGAATGTATACTGATTCATAGAGGGGGCAATTATTATTTCCTACGTCTATCTTGGGTGTTTAGAAGTGTTCATAAGAAGTTAATAACCAATATCCACTCAGGTGACGGGCACAAACAATTTGTGAACAACAATAACACCGTATTTGCCTACAACTTGCGGGCATAAGTTAAATATCAAGACCTATCAGCTGCAAGAAATTCTGGGATTGGCATCTATCTCTTATATAATGTGCCCTGAAGGAAAACGTGTTTTTGGACGGTACAAAAATGTACATAATCATGCATAATTTCTAGTCGTTGCTATTTACCCTGACATTTCACACGGCAACATAATATATGATTAAGACCGAGTGAGAGGTCAGCTATTGTTCTTAGTCATCCCCCCTAAGGCCTTCTTCTGCATGAGTTCATGTTCTGCCCTCGCTCTTTCAAATGACAAGCGGTGACCCTGTCAGTTTGAGCTCCCTTTGTTTAGTTGCAGTGATCCACACTGCCAAAAAGCCTAGAACGTGTCCTACCTGGAAAGACGGGTATCGTGGATAATCTCCAAGCAGATCTACACGGGGCGCGAAAATCGTATATGCTAGCCAGCGAAGCTCCAGTCAGCCAGATAAGCTCCAGCCAGCCCTGTACGGAGGATATCTGGCTAGCATATACGATTTGGCTGGCTGGAGCTTATCTGGCTAGCATATACGATTTTCGCGCCCCGTGTAGATCTGCTTGGAGATTATATCGTGGAGGTCGTTAATTTGTGTTTAGTGTAAATCGGGCCAACATGGTAGATCTACGCGTAAAAACTGTTACTCTATGTCGATTACACCAATGAGGTTGATTACACCCAACAAATTTATTCCCACGAAATCACGGGTGAAGTAGGCTGAAATGTAAAAGAAACATTCAGAACGATTCGATCTTGTTCTACAGTTAAAGCTTGAGATAGCATCTATTCTAGATCTTTAGATCATTAGGGCAGTGACGAACATTTGGCTAATGATTCACACTTAAAAGTGGGACTAAGATAACCCAATGACGTCAAGAAAAGCCGTGTTTTACTGGTACCTTATCTTTGATGACGCACTAGTTTTGATCTGTACGTCAAATGTGACCTTTGTGGTATAAATCAAATAATTCGTTTTTTTTTTATATCTTATCAATTTCAAACCACTTACCAAAAATTCTTAATCAAAATCCAGGTCTAAAATGACAGCCACGTTTATCAAAATCATGTTCTATTTTAGACGTTGTGAGTTGGATTTAATAGGATGCCTGGAGGTATAGGTATGATAGGCCTGTAGCAAGGTCAAATGAAGAGTTGCTAAATGAAGAATTACCATTCGTTAAAGATTTATTTCGTGCCATTTAGTACATATACATGTAGTTACATTTACTAAAATCATACTGCAAGAGGGATACTTCAATTCAAGCTAAAATCAAACGGACAAGACGACTGATTCGTGTTGGATGTACCATCCAGTTCACCTGAAAGGTCAAATTACTGAATGATAGCTTGTGTTCGGTTGAGTGGAATAATTGTACGCCATTGACCTTTTTTTCAGGTTTGCCACTGTCTTTCCATTGTGCATACTGTTGAGTTGTCACTTGAGGACAGTTTTTAATATTTCAATTCCTAGTCCTACTTTATTCTTGTACTGGATTAGATGGCCCTAGTTAACATCAGACTTCGCAAGATTTTGAACTGATCGTTACAAGTGAGTGTGTAACAAAAACATCCCATGGGAGCAAAGTTTCTAATAGTAGAAGCGACGCCTGTCTTTGCATCTTTGAATGGCAGGCTGGCGAAAGCACTGACAGAAGCATGCAAACTATTATATGATCCCATTTTTAGTTACTTAGTCTCATAACTATCGTCACGTATCTACTTATGAGAATTTTGTACACCCATGATTTTTTACATTGATCTCCATACGTTTATCTGGAGTTGAATATTTACACAAATAAATAATCATTGTGAAAAATATACAGAAATCTTGTAAACATTACTGTAGGAGATTAAAAGCCTTTTTATCTTCATGATACCGTTTTGAGTCCTTGCCAAGGCGTCAACAAAGATACGTGTCCTCATATTGGCTTTTCTCTGTGTCTGTCCAATGTCTCAGATCTGCATGTATTAAATGTCCATGTCAATGTCATTGTTCTGTCTGTTAGTGTACTTGACTCATAGTCATCACTGATCGATTACACGACGAGACTGGGTCTCACGCCTCAGTTCATCATGACAGCGTTTGATAGTCTGAATTCCTTCGAGAAACGCAGGCCGACAATCCCAGCAAACGCACCTCTCTACCTCCCTCAGTGCCTTTCCCAAACTCCTCTGACGGATGTACTCTGGAGTGTTCATAGTATGCTGTCCAAAATGATCTGCCGTGCCGGTTTCTGTACGATTGTGAAAACTTGGAGGTCGCGACCGATGGAGGTCAATTTCTTCATCTCCTGTCGCCGTGGACGGTTGTGTGGTTGTGTGTTTGACGCGGAGGTCCATCGGTACACATGAGGACAAGTGGGTTCCCTGTGGAAATGATGGTCTATGAAAGACCTTTGTGTCTTTCTTCTCGGTTGCTGAGCATTTGCTGTCGTAGCCGTGGGCACCTGTCACGTTCTGTGAATCGTGGGCGATGGTGTGACTGGAATTAGGAAACAACAGTGGTTGTATGTTGGGTTTCAGTTCCAATAGCTTCTTCTCCTCTTCAACGGCCAGTTTTTGTTTCTTCATCGCAACTGTAGGTGGGTGTTTTGTACTCTGCAACTCCATAATCTTCTTCCTCATCTTAATTCTTAGGATGTTCGTGAATCTGTTTCTGCTTTCTTGTTGCTGCAGAATTCTTCGTAGTTTGCCCGCATGTCTAGCTTCCACGGTCAATGCATGCTTTTTGAAGGTAAGAAAGGGAGTCATTGAGGTGTTTGTGCTTTCAGAAGATACATTTCCACCACACAAGTTCTGTGCGTAACACTCTTGTACTTCTTTATGCTTCGTCGGATTTGATGTTCCAACTGCGTCACTACCTACTGAATTGCGTCTTTCATATGACTGCTTCTTAGTCACAGTGTATGTTGCGGCAAATTTTCTCGTGACGTTTGGGGTCCTCCCAGTACGACATGCTATGCTATTATACATGAGTTGGGCCGTATCCTTTACTGTGTATTCACGTTTCAACGTCTTCAACTTGTCTCTGTCTGAAACATTTCCCTGAAGACCTAGGTTACATCGCACGTCTTTCATATGAAGATGAAGATCGTTCTTCTCAGAACACACAAATGAGCACTGGAAGCATTTGAATGTCTTACTTTCCAATATTGTATCCTCTCTTACCGCAGACTGCTGTGTATCCATGACCATATTTGACGCCATTTTGATCTCCGTCTCAAGTTGGTGTCTTTGCTGATATCCTATGAATGTTGTAAGAATGCAAAATAAACTGTGCTCGCCGTATCGATAGGTCAGTCTCCCTGTGTATAGTAGTGAATGGATGAATGAATGAATGAAGATTGTACACATACATTTTGTATACAAGTACCCGCTGGGTTAAGTACTGTACAGGTCAAAGAAGTATTCAGATACATCAGAGATACATCATCAAATTACTACAATAATTATACACTACATGGATTCGACTTCTCATAGCTTCTACAATGGTAAAAATGTAAGAGCAGATATGATTCATAATCAATGATTTCTCTAAACTCATCAGAAATGTAAATGTGTCTAAATTGCTTAGTGGTATATGAAGTATTAGGTGTTCATGAACGACCGAGAGAAAATTAAAACAAACAGAACGGAGTCTCCGAAACTGGGCCTTACCGTTCTTGTAGATTAGCTCCAACCTGATAAGATCATGAGTTGAACGTTTGGAGTGCCGAGGCTGACATTTCAAATGCAGCAAGCCTTTGTCCCAACCTAATATGGTAAGAGCTCGAAAAGAAACTAAAGACTGACCAGTGAATACCGTGCCCTGATCATCTCACCGCCTCTGTTTGAAAGCACCAGTCTTTCTCGGGATATAGTTGTGAGCCCACGTACGCTACCAGTCAACACAAAATAGACACAAAACGGTTCTACGATATGACGCCGATGCACTAAACTATCTCGTACGTACCACGCATACACACAGAGATCTACTGGTGCTACAAACGCCGAGTCGCGCAAACAATTTTAATCTATTGTTCAATTGACGTCATCTGTGCCATTTTTTTCATCACGTGTGCCCCAGGCGGCAGTGAAATTGTTCTTATGTCCTATTGATGTTTATTCCGGTGACGCTTGTCGGGATAAGCCATCATAAGGCTTTTGTAAACCCGTTTAACACTTTGACTATCACAAACCTACCGGAAATATTACATACAGCGTAAACGTCATATGAAAGAACCACACCTTGTCAACTCACGGTACTTTCGGCTCATTGCGAGACGACAAAGTGTCTTGCCGTTATTATTTACTGTGACAGTGCGACAGGCATGCATCAGAGCTTTATGACAGAAAGCGGCTAGCACAAAGCTCGTGACGCATCTAGCCACCGATGATGACGTCACTCAGTTGAGTCTTCAGTCGACCGCAAGCCCCCGAGGGTGTCACGTGCGGAAGCCAACAGACGCTAGTCTAATGTTGTCTTCTTTGACAAATATCGTGTGATGTCTGTCTTTTGTGTATCGGATAAAATGTTTCTGTTCAGTGATGCGTTTTTAGGTAGATATCGGCACTCACACACCGATTCCGCTTCAGTCTATGCCAAACTCCGTTGGTTGTTGAAAAAGTAATTCAGAAATTCAGTGCTATCAAAATGGGTGGGTAATTTGCCAGTAAAACTCCCTTGGCGCCAACAACAAGTTAACAACGATTTTTTACGGCACAAGTGTACAGTTTTCTAACATTGATTATGATATAACAGTGGCGGGGAATCCTTCGCAAGTTTTCCCAATGGTTATGAATACAGTAGTCAGTTTTTTTAATCATTGACTGAGGTTCGGTGATGGTCAAATGAAAAAAAAGCAATTCTTAAAGATAAAAAATGTTAGCATCAAAACAGGTGATAACGAAAAAGGCCTTCCAATAATTTCATTTATACACAGGAGGAACTCTTTATCAAAGGGGGTTCCTTATTCTAGGGTTCACATATTATTTTCAAGTTGTCAAATCCAGGGGGTCCCCCGAAAGTGCGAAATGGAACGAAATGGAACGAAATGGAACGAAATGGAACGAAATGGAACGAAATGGAACGAAATGGAACGAAATGGAACGAAATGGAACGAAATGGAACGAAATGGAACGAAATGGAACGAAATGAAACGAAATGGAACGAAATGGAACGAACTAAAACATATGTATCATTATGAAATGAAATACCGGTAGATAGCGAAATATAAGGAACGTTGTAACATTCACAGTAGACGGGAACAGGAAGCAAGTACATAATATAACGTATTTAATTTCTTGAATCTGTTTGATAATAGTAAATACAACGTTTTTGCCGCGTTTTTGTGGCTAGATTCTTCCCTGAAAATGGGGGCGCCGCGTGCAAATAACTCGGCCGCTCTTCCTTGATTTTACCAACGATCTGCAAATGAACTGCTGAAATTAGCAGGGAAAACAAGCAAACGGAACGGAGTATCGAAGTAAGGACTAGATTATACAGAAGTTGGTGGTAACATTGCATCTCATAATTCACCAAGAGGGCATGAGGCAAGCGTAATTTCATTATTTATACAGCGTGTTTGCGTGTTGCAAACTGGAGCCCGCATGCAAAAGAACCGCCACTGTTGCCAGCGCACCGGAACTGTGCACGTGGGCGTGCTATCGACCGGTTGAATCAAACTCCGACCTCCCAGTTTTATTATCATACGGTTTTTGTCCATAACTAGTACGTACTGCATATGCATATAAGCGCAGTAACGAGTTTTATACAACCAATTGTTCGGCTGTCGGAGAATGGACCCCTCCGTTAATGATATGCAAATACAGCTCTGCACTGCGTCACCAATGTGACATTTCACACTCCATTCAATCACGGACGTGGACTGGGAACTACCTCTGGAGACATTTCTGCTTCCTTGTTCACGACAAAACAAATGGAGGGTGTGAACGAGCAGGAAATGTATTTCACGGTTCACACAACACGTAAACACGCTGTATAAATAATGAAATTACGCTTGCCTCATGCCCTCTTGGTGAATTATGAGATGCAATGTTACCACCAACTTCTGTATAATCTAATCCTTACTTCGACACTCCGTTCCGTTTGCTTGTTTTCCCTGCTAATTTCAGCAGTTCATTTGCAGATCGTTGGTAAAATCAAGGAAGAGCGGCCGAGTTATTTGCACGCGGCGCCCCCATTTTCAGGGAAGAATCTAGCCACAAAAACGGGGCAAAAACCTTGTATTTACTTTACACCTTTCTCACGCGGCGGACATGATAGAATGAAGACGAGGCCAATGAGGCAAAGAAGCAAAAATAATGTACAGATTTAGTTTTCCTCCTAAATCACATTAAGTTTTAAAATATGATATCCAATCATCAATATTACAACTAATGTAATGTACAAAAAAGATGCAGCAATTTAGAGCTTCGTTGACCGATCCCATAGTCTCCACCCTCCTCTGTCAGAACGTAGAAATGCAAAATAAAAACATAGAAATGCAAATATTTGACGGTAATGCAGCCACTCCCTCATTGGTCGATTCTCTAATTATCAGGTAATCATTGGCTAAACTGGTAATTGTGATTGACAGTTAGGATCGGTCTAATGTTTGCCACAAGGGCCTCGTTTTCATTCTATCATGGCCGCCGCGTGAAAAAGGTCTATACTATTATCAAACAGATTCAAGAAATTAAACACGTAATATTATGTATTTACTTCCTGTTCCAGTCTACTGTGAATGTTACAACGTTCCTTATATTTCGCTATCTACTGGTATTTCATTTCATAATGTTACATATGTTTTAGTTCGTTCCATTTCGTTTCATTTCGTTCCATTTCGTTCCATTTCGTTCCATTTCGTACTTTCGGGGGACCGAATCCGGGAGGTCTGACGTTTACTGTTTACACTGTAAAGTTTACACATCTCCTTGGTCAAAATAAGAACTTCGCAAGTTGGCAAGATAGGACTGATAATTTTCCAGAGGAGATAGTCGACCATAGTGTTACACATTGGCAAAGCGTTCACCCTGTTTGGTCAATTTTCTACTTTCATCGTATGTATGCCTGATTTTCCAACACATTGAGATGCGGTGTTGGTGACCCAGGGGTCAAAGATTCCGCGCCATTTTGGATTTTTAAAAGAGAAGGTAAGATCAGTTGGCCGATTTTATGTGGAAATATTGCCTCTGATTTAAGCTTTAGAGCATCCATTTTCCCATGACACGTATTCTGAATGCTTCGTTAAGATATTCCTGTTTTATAACTGTTTTATTTTGAAGTTGGCACCATAATTTTAGTAACAAACGTAACGGTTTTGGTAATCAGGCGTTCGACGTTTTGGGGGGAGGGGGGCAGCCGAAATTTATCATACAGAAGATCTGAAACCTCACAATGTTAGTCATGTTTGGTTTTCAGCAATGGACACTCACAATGAACAAGAGAAAAAAAATTGTCTTTAAACTCCTATATTTTAGGAACTTCAAGCTGAATAGCGTCGCAGTGTTTGTATGAGCTAGCTGACTGCACTAGTGCAGTGACCAGGCCTGTGCAGTGACCATCCAACGTCCAACCATGGGCAAGTTTGAACTGGAGATGTTCGACCCTCCCCCTGATCAAGAGTTCATCTGCAGCATCTGCAGGTAAATGTGTTCACCTGGTCCATTTATTACAGATTTGCTATGTTTTTAAAGGTCTTTACTTTGAAGTGTGCACTGTACATACATGTATGATGATTCAAATACCCCTCTGTGTCTCCGCCAGTACACAGTATTTGTCCGCGACCCCCAGGGTCTGTGACGCGCGGGGTAAGAAAATAGTGCACTCTAAATCTTGGACCGCATGTATACACTTAAACGTGAAAGCCAGCGAGGCATGAACTTTACTGAATGATAGTATAATAAGTCGGCTTTTCGATCGTATGAGTAAGATTGTGAAGCTTGCCGATTCGGTGTATACATGAGCGTGACCTTTGCAGCCAGGCCCCTAAGCAATCAAATCAGGACAGTTCGGCACTAGGCCTAGGGCGACACTTGTAAGGGTCAAGTTAGAATTAGAGTTAGGGTTGAGGTTAGAGTTTAAGGCATCCTCTCGGCCGCAAAACATCAATGATATGCACTTTCACACTTCCAAGTACGCAGGCGCAACCATAGGAATTGTGGGTAATATGGCAAAGGGGGTGAATGCCCATGCATACTCGGAAGTGTGAAAACGCTTATTGTCTAAACCTCCCTAGGCTTGATGCCGAATCATCTTGATCCACTTAATTTATAGGGCCAAACTTTAGGTGCTGAAACTGCTCAATTACCTGCAGTGGCCCCTTCTCTCCGAAAGGAGGAGGAACGCCCGCCTCACCTTTTTGTACAAACTTGTTAATAATCATATCAATATAAACGCAGACAGCTCAGGGGCGCACCCGGGGTAGTCACCATCTTAAATTCCAAACTCTCAACGCCCGGACAGACACATACAAACACTCGTTCTACCCCCGCACCATCCCACAGTGGAACGCCCTGCCTGCCTTAGCCTGGGACCTACTCCCCCCCCCCCCACACTTTGCCCCTCGCAGGGTTATCTGGGGGGTAACGATGATGATGATGATGATGATGATGAAACGGCCGACATGCGCCTGGTACCAGTGTATCGGCACTCATTTTTGTTTCCTTAGCCCTTGGGCCTCACAGCTGTGCAAGCACCGGTTATGTGCTGCAAAAAAAACAAAAAAACAAACTCTTTTCTAGGTGTGTGATGGAAGATCCCCAGGAGTGCCCTTGCGGCCATGTGTTCTGTAAGGAGTGCATCCAGCAGTGGCTACGGTCCCACAGCAACTGTCCCAACTGTCGCAAACAGTGCTACCAGGTCAAGCCGGTCTTACCCATGGTCCGTAATCTTATCAACCACCTGACCATACGCTGTGAGAATCACCAGGCAGGGTGTGACAAGAAAGTTCAACTGGAATACTATGACAACCACAAGAAGGTAGGTACATTCTATGCATGTACATTAAAGTGTGGAATAGTGAGTACTTGAGACTTTCTAATCACAAGAAAAGGTAATTTGATATTTTCTTTTGTTTTACTTAAGTGATATATGCATAGATAGACCGATCCCATAGTGTCACCCACTTCCTTCAAAATGTAGAAATGCAAAATAAAAATGCTACTCTCTCATTGGTCGAACCACTTATTGCAGTTCTCTCTTAGGTTAAACTGCTAATTGTGATGGACAGTCAGGATCAGCTCTAGTCTATTTTCTGCTAAAATGAAATGTTGTTCTGTCAATCTCTCCCCAGGTTTGTGACTATGCCTCAGTGCCTTGTCCCAATGAAGGGTGCGACCTGCATGTCCTGAGGATAAACATGGACAAACACAATAGTGTGTGTGACTATCACCGAGACACTTGTGTCAAGGGTTGTGGCATCTCCATTCTCAGGAAGGAACAGAAAGGACACAGCTGTATCCTGGAGTTGAAGAAAAAACTGGAAGGTAATGTACAACTACAATATAGATGCTTGATGCTGTATAACTCAAATATTATAAGACAAATACATTTAGTGTTAAATTTTGTGTTAGATAAAGCCCCCCTCTCACTGGACCCGCGGCATGCTGGCGGCTTCGCTGCGGCCGATCGAATTGACCAAGCACTCAACGAATTTCATCTACAAAAAACAAATCTTTTTAAGCTTTGTGTGTTTTCTTGTCTTTTGGGTCATACTTGTACGTTTTGAATGATATTCCCAATATAAAGTCAAGAGTAACACAAATCCGGTTTAAGACGCAGCGACGCTGCCAGCGTGCCGAGGGTCCAGTGAGAGGGGGGCTTTAGTGTATTTTTCCCTTTAATAGAAAGAGACTTAGATCAGTCAATAGTCGCAGATGAATTATGGTGTGTTTGTGTGTGTGTGTGTGTGTATGTGTGTTGGCGTGCGTGTGTGTGTGTGAATGCTCTTCTGTCTTTGCAAAGTTACAAAAAAATAATTTTCCAAAATTGCTTTTATGACTTCATATTCTAAATCTATCCATTTCTCTGTCATGCCCGTAGAACAAGAACAGGAAAAGCGTTCTCTTAAACAGAAAAACGAGGAACTACAAGCAAAGGTGGACAATCTTAAGTTTTTGTGTTGGAGGAGCAGAAACTACTTGAAGAAGAACGTCCACCCCGAGGCACCACGAACCGTTCACAATCTGTGTATAGATCTGGAGAATGCCACGGGATTGGCTCCAGACAACACTGAGGGCCATAGAGATGCAGCGATTCCACAAGCAGCACCAGTGCAAAGGGATGAGGGAGAGTCATCATCACATGAAGGTATTCCATTGCCTGCCATGGACATGCCTCAAGGTACTCCATCATCGTACCAGCCCTCTCCAGATAGTAGCCCATTGCGTGCCATAGACTTCCCTGAAGGCACGCCATCATCGTACCAGCCCTCTCCAGATAGTAGCCCATTGCGTGCCATAGACTTCCCTGACGGTACTCCATCATCGTACCAGCCCTCTCCAGATAGTAGCCCATTGCGTGCCATAGACTTCCCTGAAGGTACTCCATCGTCGTACCAGCCCTCTCCAGATAGAGATGCAGGGAGCAGCCCATCGCAGCACCAACCCTCTCCAGCTAGAGAGGTACATACTAGTATGTTTGCATGGAGTAGTCCATCGCAGTACCAGCCATCTCCTGATAGAGATGTAGGGAGTAGCCCATCGCAGTACCAGCCCTCTCCAGATAGAGTTGAGGAAGGAAGAGATCTCAATGGAGACACTGTTGAGGACAATGCTGAGGCTGTGGAAGGGGGGCAAGCGCAACCCCCAGGGGAAAACAGAAACTCAACTGAGGAAACAGAACAGCACAACCAGCGAAGGGACTCCACGCAGGCTAACAGTAACGTTGATAATGGTTCCAGGGATGATGATTCTGCAGTGGAGTCAGACTCCATCAGGAGTGATTCGGAGGTGGAGTTGTCCGACCACACAGCAAACCTGAGGTACCTAGTGTCGTCTGATTCCGATCCAACATGGGATGAAGATTCACCCAACATCTCAGACAGTGAAGGGGAGGACTCAGATACTGATAACAGTGAGCCTGTGGACGATATCAGAGAGAGCATGAATGTAGCACAAAGGTCCCGCACTACTAGATTGGTACCGTATGACGGAGGGTTTAGGCTCGCTTTTAGTGAAAATGAAGAAGGGGCTCCCAGCAATGCAACTGTACAAAACAACTTGACACACCAAAACAGCCAGAGTCGCTCTGAAACAACAGTAGCTCAGAGGGCACAGGTATCGACGTCCAACACTAGAGTATTAAGAGCTGGTGGAGGATTGATATTTAGAGGTGGTGGAGGATTGAGAGTTGATACACATGAAGATGAAGAGTCACCTAGGAGTCCTAGTAATGGGACTGTACAAAATAGGTCTGGTTCAACAACAGCAGCTCGGAGGGCCGCAGGATCAAGACTATTAAGATCATATGGTGGAGGGTGGAGGCCTAGGTTTCGTCGTGATGAACTGAATGAAGAAGAGGAAGAAGAGCCTTCTAGTAATGGGACTGTACAAAATAGCTCTGGCTTAACACAGCAAAACAGGCAGAGCCGTAGAGGGTTCTATTTTGAGCCTGATAGTGATGAACCAAATGTTGAGCCTCCTAGTAATGCAACTGTACAAAATAGCTCTATATCTGGCTCAACACAGCAAAACAGGCAGAGCCGTAGAGGGTTCTATTTTGAGCCTGATGAACCAAATGAAGAAGAGCCTCCTAGAAATGCAACTGTACAAAATAGCTCTGGCTCAACACAGCAAAACAGCCAGAATCGTTCTGAAACAGCAGAAGAAAGAGCACCAGCGGAAAGATCTCACCAGGACAACACTAACGCATCTTCCCATAGAGCAGAAGGGACTGTCCTTGTAGAAGAAAGTGAGGAAATGGGTGACGATGAAGATGGTTCTACAGCAGAGACAATAGAAAGTGATGTTTTGGGTCACTTAAGGTAAGAAATACATTACTTTTGATTTAGTTTGGTACACTTCTGCTCAGAAGTAGTAAAGAATTGTAAAATATCCTTTGTGAGTACACTTGAATGTCTTGATCATGAAACATATTATTAAGCAATTTAAACTAGGTTTTAAAGGCACCCATGTAGCATTTTATGAATATGAGGCTTGAAAACTGGAAATATTCTAGTTGCTGTAATCTTTGTGAAATCGACATTTAATGCCACTGTTTACCACATTTGCGTGATAATTTCATATCAAAAGTGTCCAAAAGCGGCACAAAAACAATCTACATGGTGATCTTTTAGTTTCACGCGCCTACTGTAAATACTGTAGATACAATAGCCCCGCCCACCTCCGTCAGAACGTAGAAATGCAAAATTGAAACATAAAAATGCAAATATTTGACAGACATGCAGTCACCCTCTCATTGGTCGAACCGCTAATTGTGATGGACAGTCAGGGCCAGTCTATTAGGGCTTGGATTTTCTATCAGCTCTCACCACACAACGACATCGTATCTTTGCTCCTTTAATATCGATATGTATGGTATAGTGTTATTGAAACTTACTATGTGTAGGAATGACTAGAAATTGGAGTTTTTTAATTCAAGTTCCAAGCCTCATAAAATGCTCTGGATGCCTTTAAGATGAGAATCATTGTTGTCTCTATGTACAGTGATGTGGAACAGGGAAGGACTCAGCAGGTGACAAGTCAGGAAGGTTTTTCTGGATCACAGCGACCCAACAGAAACAGGTAGGTTACCAATTAGCCACATTAAAGAACCCACCACACTTATTCAAAGAAATAGGTGTCTTGTGCTTGCCTGGTATAAAAATTTCGTTGTTTACAAAGAATTTGCTTGTCCAGTGATTTACCAACCTGATGAAATTATTTTTATTTATTGGTTCGGCATGTTGCCAGGGTTGCCCAACTAGCCAGAGGCTATTACTAAGGGCGAACCCATGTGCGGCCGACTGTAGGTTTTTTGGACCATCGCACACCGGGGCATGCCCCGTACTCTTTTTCGAAAGGTTTGGTGGGTGCATTTATTTGCGTGGGGTGTGGCTCTCCCCAAACACGGGACCTCCATTTAACGTCCTATCCGAGGGACGTCCCTAACCCTAGATGAGCTAGGTACTCATTTACACCTGAGTGAAGTGAGGAAAGTCGTGTAAAGTGTCTTTCCCATAGGCAAAACGTTGGGCCGCAAGTTCGGACATATCTCTGAGCACAACCCGGGATTAGATCCTGGGTCCCATTGTTTGACAGCCGCGCGCTGTACCCCTTGTGCCACACAATGCCACACGACGCCTGATGAAACTATTCATGGTTTATTTGATTCCGCCTGTATCTCCACCATCTAGGTCTGCTGGAGTCCTGGTGCGTGTCAGGGGAACCCCCCTCGTTGTCAGGAATTCCAGGAACAGGCAAAGAGGTCAAAGGTTGCAGAGGTCAAGGGCAAGTCAAAGACAAGATCAAGGTCAAGGGAACGCTAGAGGCAGAGGTGCATCCAGACCACAGGAGGGTTCGGCCAGGTCAGAGTGCTCCTCCACTAGGCAGACTGTAGTGCAGGCAAGAAGGCGCCACAGTAACACGACGCCACCCGTCATCACTATAGGTAGCAGTGATGGCAATCAGTCACCCAATCAGCAGAGAGCTGACACACAGTCCAGTCGCACACGCAGGGAGGGAGGGGCGTCACAACAACAGAGGGACTCTGTACAACGGACACAAAGAAATCAGAGCGCGTCAAGAGACATTGTGGAAATCAACATCCCCGGAGCAGAGGAAGTCACAGCACGAGAATCACGGAGAAGAAGAGGTGCAAGAGCACTGAGGAGAGTTGCAGCCGCACAAGGGAGAAGTGCGGCTGCACAGAGGCGAGATGCAACCGCACAGAGGAGACGTCCAACAGCAGCTCGGAGCACAAGAAGGTCAGGTGCAAGTTCCAGGCCGTTGGACAGCGGGGAGAGTGACTCGGAGTCTGTTCCTGTTGCGCCCAAGCGTCCTCGTCGTCACAAAGGCGGAAGAAACTGATTATTGACTAAGGTTGCAGATAACGTACTTAACTTGTAACAATAACTATAACATTCAAATCCCTCAAAATGTTGAGGTGTAATGCACTCGTCTCTTTAAACCAGAAGGGGGAATGCAATCATTCATCTTGAACCAATAATGATGATTGGGAGAGTATTTCTGTCCGAATTTCTCTTTTCTTGACTAGAATCTAGTTTTTGCACCAAATTTCCAGGTTTTAAAAACAATTTCAGTAGAGAGGAGTTAGATCAGTAAGCTTAAGGTTTACCTGCAACCCTACAGATTACATTGATAGGTGCAAAGTCACAATGGTCTTGACACAAGTAAGACCCAATGGACCATTTTCATTTGCTTCTGTCCACCTTAGATTTGGTAGCCACAAGATATTTTTCATTGGTAGTACAGTGTAAAGTGTCAAACAGGTGATGAATTAGAAAAACTGAACAAAAAAGGAAAGTGTAAAATTGTATTTTCTGTACCCCAGTGGTGTGTAGCCTTATAATTAGGTCAGTGAAAGTAATCTATCATACTTGCTATATGTTCTGTTACCTGAGAAGTTATGTGTCATATTTCCAGCCATTCCAAAGCATGTTGTAACCTCATGTGGACTCATGTTCACCTAACCTAAAATATGTTATGGAAAAATTAATGAAAAATATTATTGTCTGATATTTTGTCTAGCCATCTGTTAATCTCCAAGAATATATTATATGAATCTATATTTCAGATACATAAGGAATGTTCTCATTTTGCAATGTATTACATTATGTTAAGTGCACAAGTCTAGATCTGATACTATTTATGTTTAACCAAAATAAAGTATGGAAAACCAGTTTCTTTTTTAATTTAGTTACTGTTTCTGTTACTAGTGTTAGGGCCATGGACGTTTTTTTTTGTACCACCAAGAGGGACCAGTGCTACCATGGATTTTTTGAATCTGCAATAATCAAGGTTTACATGTATTTTGATGTATGATAGCAAGTCTGTATGAGCACTCTTCTTAGTGCAATCACGTGACCAAATGACGTCATTAAAATGAACATCGCCTTTTGGGTCTTTAGATTTAAATTTATTCAAAGGGCCAAGCCAAAATATCAAACATCAATAATTTCCGGTGAAAATTGGTTTTGGGGTAAATCATACATTGGTAATCACAAAATGATATATTTTTGGTCGATATTCTACAGATTTAGGAAGTTAGGAGCCTTTAAAGTCCAATTTTGAGGGTAATTTTCGTGTAAAAAAATGTATTGTTTACTTTCCAAAATCAGGCGTTTATTTGGGCTACAGATGGGGTCTTGTGTGGTACATTATGTTGATTGTCCATATCATTCTCTGCATTTTGGGTCTGGAATGAACGAAATCCGTCAATTCTATCAGGAGTTATAAGGGTTATAAGAATTACACCCCAGCGGACGTTTTACCAAATCTCAGTGATATCGCAATACGTCATGCACTGGTCACTCTCGGTGGTACAAAAAACGGTCCTTGCCCATGGACTAATGTAGGTTAAAAGGAGTGAGGTTACATCTTCATTTTACATGGAAAGTTTAAATGTAAACATAAATGCCCATGCTGTAAAATGAGACAAGACAACCAGTCAGTGCAGTACTGCAGTGAATGGCTAGGTGGCATTCCTGACATTCTGAACTCTGCCAGGTCCATATATCTCACATTGGTGATCCTCTAATACATTATTAACTTGAACTTGGGTGCATGGACCAACATTCCATCTTTTGAGCACTTCACTATTTTGGTAGAGCTGCAATATTAATTGAATTACTTCAAACTAACAACATAAAATGCTTCCCATTCCATTCTTCATACTAGCAGCTCATTTACATATACTTCTGGTCTTGGCATTTTGTATATTGGAAAATTTATGTGACCATTCCAAGTGGAAAGGGAACATACAAACCTGCCTGCAAGACTTGGCGGACATCCAACATTAATATTGACCTGCCCTGGTGCAAGCTCAATCAGTCTTATACTATTTGGGAATAGCAGAGGCAAAACCAAGAACAGGAAATGAAGCCCAGTCTATTGACAGCACACTTTACCCAGGCTGTTACCATGTTATTTGTAGACTGCAGACTATTTGTCAATACATGAGGACCATTGGTTATGTGGCTATAGTGTATTCTACACATGCTGCTTTGTGTTCTTAATCCAATGCAAGGACATTATATATCCTATAAAATGTCCTTGCTTAAAGGCAACCAGAGCATTTTATGAGGCTTGAAAACTGGAAATATTCTAGTTGCTGTAATCTTTATGAAATTGACATTTAATGCCACTGTTTGCCACATTTGCGTGCGGATTTCTTATCAAAAGTACTCAAAAGAGGCACAAAAATAAGCTACATGGTGATCTGTTAGTTTCACGCGCCTAGTGTAAATAGACCAATACCATAGCCCCGCCCACCTCCGTCAAAACGTAGAAATGCAAAATTAAAACATAAAAATGAAAATATTTGACGGACATGCAGTCACTCTCTCATTGGTCGAACCGCTAATGGTGATGGACAGTCAGTATCAGTCTATTAGGGCTTGGATATTCTATCAGTTCTCACCACACAATGACATCGTATCTTTGCTCCTTTAATGTCGATATGTAATGGTATAGTTTACTATGTGTAGGGATGACTCGAAATTGAGTTTTTCAGTCAAGTTTCATGCCTCATAAGATGCTCTGGATGCATTTAATGTCAATCACACTCAATGTTGCTACACAGGCTTTTTCACACATTTTGAAACCAGACGTTTAGGCGTCAGGTTTCCTTTGAGTTCCATCATACCATGTTGCACATGAATATACCCAGCAATATACCATATTTCTCAAAACAGTCAAATTTGTTATCTTCTTTTCTGGGAGGAAGACTCAGTTTCAGTTCAATGGGTTCTGTGCTATTGTGAAGAAATTACATTATAATCCTGACTAATTGTAGCCATAGATGATTTGTCAGGCTTTCATCGATGAAGAGCCGCCAAGTAGAAAAACACGGCCATTTGTCTATTACTAGTGATTATAGTTGTGATTCATCTTCCATTAGTCAAATCCCAGCTTTATGTCCAGAACGAAAATAATGGAGCATCTGAGAAAGCTATGACCTACTTCAGAGATCTTAAGAAAGGTGGTGTGTATCTCTGTCGTCTTACACACCTTGGAAACGCGTGGATTGGTTTTCTTTGACAGGGTCATGAGGGGAATCTAGGCAAGGTTTCTTACATCCTCATATCCAAGTAGTGCTACCAAAGGTCTTGCAATGTTGATAAAACATAGGGTAACATTGCAGGAGGGCAAGCACTCCTACAGGCAAAGAGGGCATTGAACTATTTGTATGAGCTATAATGAAAATGATGAAAATACAGAAGTTGACTCGATGTTACCATTTTGTTATCAAAAGCTGTTTCTCGTGGCATTCAGGGGGAACAGTCTATGAGTCACTCAGAATATTAAGTTGGTATTGCAATTCATCATCATCGTCCTTCCCTTCCGGTGAAGTAGAGATAAAGGTTCTCCAGTATTTTTGTCCTTCATACATGTACATGTAGTGTTCGGCAGTCCCTGTGAGACCAATTTTTCTTTCAATCAATGTCGTTAAAGTAGTGTGTGGTCGCCCAAGTCTGCGTTTTCCCTCAGGTGTCTGCTGAGTCAGTCGCCTGACAAGTTAATCACTGCGGACGACATGCCCTGCCAAGGCGAGCCAGCGTCGTCACACAACTGTTGAAATGGGTGGGAGAGAACCATAGAGTTGCCTTGTTTTTCTATAATACATTGTAAACCATCTGTAGCATTCTTGTGTGGGTACCGTCAAGTTTCTTGCTCTGGGCTGCATTCATGGTCCATGACTCAAAACCGTAAAGTAGAATAGTCTCAGTACAGGCCTTAAATAGTTTTTGTATCCTTCCTGATAGGTGCTTTCCATATTTTTTGTAGGGAAGGGAGAGAACTCTAAGCTTGGGCAATCCTGCATTCCATATCTCTCCCTGTATCAGTATATCCCCCTAGATACTTGAAGTTGAATACGCACTCAATTTCTGTGCCGTCAGATGCAGTTAGTTGCAAAGATAAAAAGTTTAGATGCATGTATTTTGTTCTAAATAGGCCAATGGCCTGACATGCCATTTCTACTTTAATTTAATAATTTAATAGAATTAGTTCGAGGAGTAATGAGTTTTTGAGAATGGTGATAGTCTATGGTCTGCAAAGTCAATGTCAACAAGGACTTTTGCAGGATAGGGACTGCAATGGCGCTAATATTATCTATTGGAACTCCATATAATGCCTTGAGAATCTCAAACATGTTGCTACGATCATGATAGAGTTGAAAGCTAAGTTTATAAATACTTCAACAGCTTCTTTGTAAAACTTTCTTAGTTCTTTAACAATGTGGCTAAGCGCAAGAATATTTAATGTGACACCATAATGTAATGGATTGAGATAAAGTACATACCATTGCAGACGTAACTCATTTGTAACAGTGCATCTTTATTGCAGAAAAACTCAAAATAGCAAAGTTCATCCAACACTTCCGTGCCTTCTTCATCATTACTGAATACCATCTGCAAGATATACAAACACTTTCCAATTGAATAGAACCATCATGATAATGTTTCTTTTAACTTTACATTTTGTTTCCAAATACTCTCTTCTTGCTCATGATATAACAAATCAATACAGGTTTGTGAAAGTTATGTTATGTTGAAACTTTTGTAGTCTCTTGTCACTTAAAGTGAAAGAATCTTGATAAAATATTCTCTAACCCTGTACATATGTAATAGATGTACAACACATTTCTTTACAGTCAGTGATAAACAACAACTTATCTCAATTTTTCAAAGATGTATTTCTCAACCAAATGTCCCTTTTGTCAAAAATGTTTCATAAAATGCATGATTCACCAGACTTATTTACATTCTTCATAGCATTTAGCACAAAAAAGGACATCTATCGTGGTAGTGTTAGACTGCAATGCCATGACATACAGCATACAAGTCAAGTATGGAACAGACAAGTTACAAAATAAAATACCAAAATGCTTTACCCAAAAAAATGTGCAGTTTTTATATCAAGTAGAATTGAGTAGGGCATAACAATTCGTATAGGGCATAACAATACCTTAAGTATGGAATAGGATGTGGAATATGAAGGATAAGTATCAAGGATCTACATATATTCATACTGCATGGCATGGCATAGAAGTACACTACTGAGTCAAAAATTGTCTACACAACATATAAATACTGGGTTTGTTCATAATTATGCCTTCAATTTTTTCAATGAAGGCTATAATACCAAATTGTAAATTACTGTGTTGTTGGTTTTGCAAATAAAAATCAAGAAATTGATGGTTCTCTGATGCAACTATCTTGTTCTTTCCTATCTATTAAATGTCAAAATTTCCAATTGTGCTTTCTGTGGGGCATTTGTTTTTCTCAAAATGTCTTTTCTGCCTGATATGACATCCCGAACACTGTAAAATAATGATTGTCATAATTGTAGGACGTTCAAAGAAATCACTCTCAAGATAAAGGCTCGCACAAACAGATATACCGTTTTCTTCATTAACTATACTCTGCACAGTGTCTGACTGAATTGTACATATTCACAAATATTGAAGGACAGTCTGTATATAAAATTGTAGTTTGAGAATAATCTCTCTAATGCAATAGTGACATAAAAAAAGGTAAAGCAGTCATCCTCAATTTAAGAATCTCCTTATGAACAACCGGTATCTACATGTTACCATAAAGCTGTATATAATGCCATAATTTTCTTTAAAGGGAAAGATAAAGATGGAAACCCACAATGGACTTCAAACAAATGCGAAGACAGCTGTTTATTATCATTTGTAGCATAATAAGACATTATTTATGGCATCAGAATATGAGAAAATATGTGTGTCACCATAGCCTGCTGATTATGTATATTTGGCATAAGCTCACAAGACATTCTTCAATTCTTGATACAAGTTTTGTACACATAAAGACAAGTGATAAATAATTTAAGCATGTTTTGAGCAGCTTATAATTGTCGTGGCTTTAAGAGAAAATGATTTACAATGTACTTTGACTCTTGCATATTGTGAGACCTAAAAACAATTTTAGTTAAAAGTGAAAAACCAGACATTTAAGGATTTGCACAAAGCCTGTAGTTGTGTCTCTTACTATTGCACAATAGATGTTTCGGTTGAAATATAGTAATATACAAACATTTATATATACATTCTGGAATGCAAGAAGTATATATACCAAGTTGCCTTTCTATATTCCATCTCTGTGTTCAAATATGCGGCTAAAATCCCCAAAAGCGTTAAGATATGAGAAGTATTGACAGGTATGATTGTTCTTGTGCCACTTGATTATGAGTTTTCAGGACACAATTAATTTGATGTAATGTTTATCATAACATTTCATAAAATCGTTTTTAGGATTCATTTCGGTTTAACAGTCAATCATTTGCTGCCCAAGTCATTATGAAAAAGGAGAAACAACTTGAAAGTAATTTCAACTTTATTACAAATTTAGTCCAGTCTTTTTACAAAACATGTAGGGACTAGGTGATACAAAAGAGAAATTTGTTTCTTGAATGATGTTGTCATATTTTGACAAATATGCAAGAGAGATGGTAAGTGTAAACAGTTACATTTTGCAGAACGATAACAGGCTTTCACACAATAGTCAAATTAGTTTGGGAATGGTAACAACTTGATCATAGTATTGCATCATTGGGCTAGACCTGCCCTTGAGGTGTTGCCAAAAATACAATTTCAAAGTGTCTCTTGGACTATGATTTAACATTGGTGTTGAGAGGTTGTTGCACTTAGTTGCAGGGGCCGGACTAAATGCATAGTTTGGCTATCCATCGGATAGCACCACTAGGGCAAACATAACTGCAGCAACTTAGAGAGTAAAGGAAGTAACACTGCTGGGACGTTATGCTGCATTATTGCAATAAATATATCCACACAAAAAGCTTTAGAACACTGCACGACTGTATTTACAATATTTACAATGAAGCTGTTAAATTTTTGATCTGTCAAATTTCATGCAGCAACCATGGGCCACACCACTTTCATTTTTTGGTTCTGATATTTTTTCCGGAAAATTTTTTGCCGCAAAGGCAACACGCCAGGCTGATTGATATTTAAAAAAAATGAATTTTGGACTTATAATGTATGAACAAGGACATAATGGCCTTGGTATTAATAACTTTAGTTAGAGATTGTTATGAAGAATTTCTAAAACTCATGGTGCCAAAATATGAGCAATTTGTGGTTGATATGTATATAATTGTGACCTATTTCTTCAATTTCTTCAAATAATGAAAAATGAAACTGGTAAATATGAGAACCATAAAATTATGATATAAGTTGATGTGGTTGTAGGAATGTAAATCAAGACTAATTTATCTACATCTTGATCAATTTAAACACACTAAAATATTCAAATGTAGTTCAATAAACTTCATGCTTTCAACACATCTCTGCTTAAATACTATGTACAATCTCCACACACTGTCACACTGCAAACAATTTCATGCCTTAAAATAAGATAAATTGTAGTTTGAAATGCTCTTGGCTCTGTCTTGAAATGTGACTTATAGATCCTTGACAAGAAAGTCCAAATAACAATGATTGCATTAAGGAAAAATGTTACAACTTACACTACGGAAACTTTAACATTCCTTACCACAGTAGACTATTTTGGAGTATCAGTATCTTCCTCCCAAATAAAGATTTTTTAATGAAAGTACCGGTAATATAAAAGGTGGTAAAAAACATGATTGTTTTTAAGTTTACCTGTGTCAGGACTCAGGAGATACAGAGAGAAAAGAAAAAATTGTAGATTCTCTTTACAAGGGAACAACAATAACCTTTTTGGTTTCTAAAATGGCCAAGACTATATACAAAACCCACAGCATCGCCATAAGGAATGAGGAGAAATATTTGAGACTGGGCGTTCCGCCGAGCTCGGCCCTTCCGAAGGCGGGAACGATCCTGCGGATGACGAGAAGGATGATGCACAGGATCGCACAGATGGAATACGCCATCACGCTGAACGCGAGGGAACCTGCTGGGACCGCAAATTTTTCCCCCTGACATGGAGAGAAAACAACAGTGAAGTGTAAGAAATAGTTTTCAGATGAATTGCAGTGTTTGCAGGGTCAAAGGATTTTGAACAAATGTTGATACCATCTGACTTTGGATGGTGCTTCCTAATTTAGAAGTACTATGCATTGTACATTTGCTAATTTCATTATAAAATTTTTAACACGAAAATCCCAACCCTTCTTTCCTTTTTGGCCCTCTCTCTAGCCTTGTAATGCTTTATGAAATGTTGGGTATACAGCAGAAGGAAATTTTAGCTAGAATTTTAAGCACTATTGAATTGAGATAACTTATAGATAGTGACAACTTGAAAACCTTACTTTCCATTATTTTGCACATATTTTTGCAATTTACTGGCTTTGTGAATTATACAATGTACATCAATCTGCAACAACCTTGACATTTTATTTTATGATAAAGATCTCTTCTTGATATCAAAAGCTAGCTCCCGTTAAATGAATTCAGCAGTCCGTACATACCAGTTATTATACCTGGCACGTCTACTTGCAGCTGTGAACAAATGTTCCCTTCACAGGAAAGACTATCAAAATCCCTTCCTAACATCACAAAGTGCTCTCTTTGATCATTCAGGCAAAAATAATCTGCTTTTTATTACAGAAGCGTGTGCGTGGCCATATATAACAAGGTATGACTTGGCATCAAATGTGATGAGATGTGTGCTTCCCATTTGCGTGTAAGCCGTACAAAACAGGCTTGAATGCTAGCGTTGAGATAAATCTTGAACCATTTTGGTGAACGTTACAGCTGAGAGACATTTTAGTGAGATAAAGTCCATAGCAACCATGCCAAACAGCACTCTGTACGATTTGTTGATGGTTTCTAGGGCTTTATGGCTCAAAGAAATGTAAGAGAGTCTAAAACATGTCTCACTGGTATTGCCGCTCGGAAATTGTCGTCAAAGTGCATGATCATACTGTAAATGTACAAATGTTTGCGGGGATCTAATTTCGCGGTAGGGAGAAAATCTAGTGTTCGCGATGGTTTTGAGTTCGCATTTAAACAAAAATGGTGCTACAGTCACACAATGGAACCACTTTTTGCGGTGGTTTTAAGTTTTGTTCTCGGTAAAGAGTTCACCGCAAAAAAACCGCAAACATAAAACCACCGAAAACATTTCTGCTTTTACAGTAACTGCAGATGCAATGTGTTTGAGCTTTGGTATTGAAAAGCAGTCTTCAAAAATTAGCATGTTGCTAGGATAAAATAGCAAGTCAGCTTTTTGTCAGTAACAAGTATTGACAAAGACTTGTGACTCACTATAAAATTGGTGGCAGTAAAATCATATTTTAATCACTATAAGTGCATTTCTATTTCTGATGTTTTGGTGCCATCTACTAAATTATGAAGACGTACAAAGGTTCATGGAGCTTTTAATGGGAATGTGGCATGTCGGTATGAGACAGACTGACGCAATTATGATGGGAGTGGTAGAGATTAATGTGGTGATAACGGAGTTATGTCTCTCTGTTATTGAAGGTATATCACTTAGCGGTGAGTCACATATGGACTCATCTTTTCATCATCATGAATTCTTTATGAGACTTGTGTACACCCAAGATTAGTTTCTTGTAGTTGACTGGGCGTAGCAGAGGACAATTGGCTCTACTCCTAAATATAGTTGCTTGGTATTGTGTTTTCTACAAAAGAAGTGTTATCATTTTTCTTTGAGTAGTTTCGTTTCCATTTCAATTCTGTATGATAGAGACAGACCAGAAATGACGGTTAGAAGGAAGGCTGACGTGTGTGTATAGAATTTTTCAGCTCAACTGTCCATACATGTTCTTCTATCATGTTACCTTTTTTTCCTAGCCAACCTTTCTTATCTGTGTATCTGTATGGCCAGTATAACTGCCCAACCAGGATTATCTCCAGCTTTAAATTTTTTTTAGTCCCACTCATTCTTTGGGAGCTGATTTTTTTAATTTTCATTGTTGAATTTGTCATTTTAAGCTTAAAAAAATACATTTTCATCAGTTTTATCTCATGCAATTGTTATTTTGGGGACGGAAGGGGTTGAATTTTTTCTGTCCCAACCAGCAAGTTTGGAAAGACGGGTCCTGGAGACAGCCTTGTGTTAAACCCTCAGTCTACGTCTAGAGTCTGATACAATGACTTTCCTTAGTTTGATATATTTAATGGCTTATCAGTTGTTTAGACCATGGTAAGAAGGCATTACTCACCTGTGCCTCCCAGTAAATACTGGCAATCAACCATGGCAGGCCCAGTCCCAGGAACACGTTGACTGAGTTACTGCCTGTCACATTTCCAATGGAGGCATCTGCGTACTTCTCTGCTTTAGCAGCCTGTTATAATACAAAGCAGGGAAAGGCCACACTCCTCAGTCATGAAATATATTCAAAAAGCAAAGTCAAATGTTCCTATGAAATTACACATACAAAGACCAGCTGAGAAGGACTTGATTCTGACAATTTTTGTGTCCAATGTCTGTCTAACTCTTAGAATTCTATCATTTCTATTGCAAACTTTATTGATATTAGTTTGCTAAGACCTGGGGTATTCTTGTAAGTTTTGTGTAAAGTGTAAGCCAACATAGGCCACACATATTCATCCACAATTAGGAAGAGAATGCAGCACTATCTCAAGCCTATAATGACTGTCTCCTGTCACGTGATAATCAACATCAAGTCAAGTGACAAGAGAACTCCAAGACGAGATCTGATTTTATTACCGGGTTGACAAAGAGACAGAGAGTTTGTCTCGAAAGCTCCCCAGAGCAATCTTTTGTACATTGTATATAATGATTAAATGTTTGTCAAAAGGAAGAGAATGGTTGGCTTATATTGAGGTTTTTTCTCATAGTTCACTTTATTCTTCCTTGCTAATTGGT
The DNA here is from genome assembly GCF_035083965.1 of Branchiostoma lanceolatum. Lineage (NCBI taxonomy): Eukaryota > Metazoa > Chordata > Leptocardii > Amphioxiformes > Branchiostomatidae > Branchiostoma > Branchiostoma lanceolatum. The sequence continues at coordinate 17,413,354 of NC_089729.1, forward strand.
TGACTAACAACATGTAATTGGTCAGTTCTGGTTGACCCTGTCCTTGGTGCTGATTGGTCAGTGCTGATAAAGCTATCAGTAGCTTCAGATGTGTCTGTCTACAATCTTAATCAATGATCTCTAAAACCGTTGGCTTACCGTTCTGCTGGCAAAAAGATCCGGTAAGCTTGTTCCCATGGCAACTAAAGTAATGGCGGTGATGTTGTCCTCAAGGTCGATCAGACACCCAAATGTGGTGGCAAGGTCACTGATGATGACAGTCAGGAGGAAAATGAAGCCCATCAAGGACACGAGGAAGGTCAACCAACCGCCCAAAAAGTTGACAGGTGGAGTAAGAGCAAACATGACCTGTGGGAGGGGGGCACAGAAAATGGTCATTACTACAGTACACTGTTGGCTTGTACCTTGTAGAATTGTGTCATATATTGTCTCAAAAAGTTGACAGGTGGAGTAAGACCAAACATGACCTGGGGGAAGGGGGGCACAGAAAATGGTCATTACTGCAGTACACTGTTGGCTTGTACCTTGTAGAAATGTACATATTGTCTCATATCTTTACCGCAAAAACATTTTTGCCAGTCAAGACACATGCATGTATACAACAGTGTATTGTATACTATAATTTCAGAAACTCCAGTCTTATTTTCCAATTTGCTGCCATTCAACACAAGAGAAAGTTTCCCAAAAAGGTAAAATTGGATTTAGATAATTTGCTTACACTCCACAGTCCCCTAAGGAACATGCATACTTTCCGCCCTATGCAACTTGCAAGTTCTGTCCATGCACTGCTGTTACAGAAAGCCCAAATCACACACACATAACTGTCATTTACAGTATTACAGAACACCATCTTTAGTGACAAGATACCGTAAAATTCCTATTTACGTATGCACCCCTCCTAACATAATTATGCATTCCCAATTTGGGGACAATTGCGGGCCTGACTCAGTGAGTTGAAACGTTCAGGGGAAAAACCCTCCTAACGTACGCACCCCCTCTCCAGCATTTCAGTGGATAGTTAGAGGTTGACATGATCATCCTTCTGATGATGTTTACCGACTTAAAGGGTTTCTGAGAAAATGTTTCTGGGTAGAAAATGTCAAACAATTTAAATATATGTATTATTCATTCTTTATTACTGATTGATTGTGTGGTAGCATTCCACACTTCATTTTCATGAAGATGTACCTTACTCTCAAGCTGATATGCGATTTTTACGAGGAAGAACCCCTCCTAACGTACGCACCCGACTTTGGCGTCGGCCTGGAGCACCAGGTGTTGCTTGCGACTTGAAAAGTTTCAAAAGTGCGTACGTAAATAAGGATTTTACAGTAGTTAGACTCTAGTCTCGTACTTTCCATCCAAATGTTAGGAAGTGCATGACGTAGTCCATGGTTGTTGCATTCTCCACGTCTCCTCCGTTCACGTTCATGGCATCCCTGAACTGTCCCCCCCACGTGGAGGAGGCCAGTTGCAAGTGGTCCATGTTCACGTTCACAATGGTCAGGACACGGTCCACAAGGCCGTTATATTCTGTAGGGATAAAAAACAGTTTGTTGCTGTCAAAATGATGGTGAATGAAATGACAGGGTGAATAGAATGCCCCTGTAGCTATAGGATGTCCCTGTAGCTCAATTGGTAGCGGCTTGGCAGTTGAGCCTCCTGTTTCCAATTAGTTGGATCCGGGATCGATGACCCTGGATCGAATCCCGGGAAGGGTATCCTTGTCGGAGCTGCATCGTCTTTCAGAAGAAACAAAAAATGGGGGTCCCGTGTTCGAGGAGGTGCCTCGAGTGCGTTACAACAGCCTCATTACTCACATGGGTACCTACTGGCCGAAATAATACAACCTGGTGAATAATAAAAAGACTCTTTTTATACAACCAAGTGATTTAATCAACCAACGTTTCGGTGACCATCTGTCACCTTCATCAAGGCAATTCTGACTGGTTCACATTGCACTGCAGCACAGGTGTTGCTGCTTATAGATACGTTCCCAAACGCAAAGTATTTACATATATACTGTTACAGGGAATGGACAGGGTATACGTGACCTAGCTATTGGCCAGCCTCTTTCAATCAAAAATTGCAGTTTTCAGTCCATTCTGAGTTGGTAGTGTAGCCTTTGTGGGTTTCTATCAAATCCAAATTCTGTTGTACAAAGAGTGTACAGAGAAGGTCTTATGATCATCTAGTGTTATCTGCAATAGCAGCAACTCTCAGTGATTTGTAGCTGCATAAGGTCATGAACTGCGGGATTGTATTCATGATACAAAGTTAATAAGAGGACAGGGCCAAAAATCAATGACTTCAGATATCATGATAGCTGAAGATTTCAACATTCATTTTGGAGATGCAGAACTTAAAATAGAAATATGGTACAGATAACTTGTCAACACATTCTGCCCTTTTTTAAAGAGGTATTAACTGTAACTCTTGAAATATTCCCAGTGGATTTATTTGTACACTGCAGATATGACTCCCTTGTATGACTACATACTAGAGCTGTGTACCAAAACAAATTTTAGGTACAGGTACAGGTCCAGGTACACGGGTTCAGGTACAGGTCCGGACCTGAACCTGTACCTAAACCACTTGTTCAGAAAATGGTAGATTTTCAATATTAGGACAAAAGCATGTTTGAATTGGTAACAACATAATATCTAATTGTGCTAGGTATTATTTTTATAAAAACACAGATGAAAATTTGACTCCAGCCTTGCAAATGTGTTTTATGTGCTTGAGTATAGTATAGATGTGGCTTTAATGCACTGCCACGGTAATTTCATCGTGATTTTAGCTGTCAAAGTGACCATCCCCTGAGTCAGGCTTGACCTGATTAGTACCGGTTCAGTACCGGTTCACCAGGGTTCAGGTATTTTGGACCTGTACCTAATTGATTGTATCGGTACAGTGTACCGGTACACAGCTCTACAACGTACTATACTACAGAATTGAATTGTTTCAACTTCAAATTTGAAACACTGCAAAAAAAACTTCTGTTTCCTACCATGAAATAAAAGCACTGCAAAAGTATATGAATTTACAGTAAATAAAAAGATGGCTACCTACCATCATCGTTGACGATTGTTATGACTGTCCTCCTCTGTCTTCCGATCATAGCCCCGCCCGCAGCATCCGACAGCTCCACCATGAAGTCCTCATCCTTCTCGAAGTCCTTGTCATCAAAGATCTGGATGTCAATGTTCTTCTCGGTCTCTCCGTGCTGAAACTCCAACATCCCCTCTCCACCTGTAATAAACATTCATTTTCATTTCATTTTATTTATACAGGGCAAATACAACTCAGGCTGTGAAGCCTGTTTTTCAGGTATCCCTGATTTTACATATAAAAACACAACTACGACATAGTACACAGTAACAATAATAATCAATCAATAATAAAAGCCATGTTACATATACAATACAGATTTCAATTTCCACCGGTATTGCCATTCTTGAAGTTCTTGTAAGTAATAGCAGTTCTTTGTTTCAGTGGTAATGTGTTCCACATGTACAACTGGCCCCATAATATTGCATACTACTACGGTAAGATGCTACTCTAGCGGAGGGACAGTGAAGCAGGTTGGGGTGGTAATCTCGAATCCGTTTGGCCTCTGCGCGTGTTCGAGCTCTTAGCATAGTGTGTGTGGGTTATTAAGTGTGGGTTATTGTGCTCTTTTATTACACATTCTGTCAGTATTTGCACTGTCACGATGGTTCGTTGCTAAGGGAAAATTTCCACTGTAAGGGAGCGTATCAGGTTACCGGGACTCCGGCCCGATCCCCGGGAGAGCTGTAATGTCTTCTAAAAGATCATGATAGTTAGACAAACGATATCTCGCACATGTCTCGCCAATTGGAAATGAAACTAGCCAATGTGTATACCTAAAATCCTGCCGCTTTACTAATGTTGCATCATTTTGTCTGAATATTTTCTGAAATAGGCCAAGTTTGCTGTTATAGAAAGGATGTTCGGTGTAAAGAATATCAAAATGGTGTAAATAAGTCGGTTTTAAACGTTACTGAAAATCCAAATCTTCTATATTCTGAACAATAACAATAATTCTAAACTTTCTGTTTTAGGAATTTTTTAATTTCTCATTCAAATTATTTCTACGACCGAAAATAGGTCGAAAAATATATTTTTTTACACTCAAACACCCGTAAATCAAAATTTCCGCCGTATCAAAAAAATCCCTAAAACAAAAGCCTGGGGATATTAGTTCTCGAAAATTTAAGACCTCGATGAGTGAGTTTGAACACACATTGCTCGAGTTTTTCATACCACTTTGGAACAATGTAATGCCTCACGGATAGGGGGAGGGGGTACTTGATGCCGGCGTAAACAAGTCCTGCAACATTCAAAGTCATCAACAATGGCGCCAGTAGCTTGGCTACATGTTCCATGTCCACAACAAAATGTCAGCAAAGATATACTGTCCAGAAAATAGTTTGTATTTGTGATAAAGTGTTTTTTCTCCTTGTGTAAGGGACCTAGGACAGAAAGGGCCTTTTGGCGCGAATTTACAGTGAAAACCTGCATATGACCGTGAGTGACCCCGAATAGAATGCACGTTCTATTCGATTACGTCACTTCGAACGTAATAGAATGTTGTTCGAATTCTAAAAAAGTCTGGAAATTTTGGGCCCATATTTGACCATCGTGTGTGCTTTAAAGCTGATATAAAACATGACTCAGTCATAAAAGAAAGTGCTCGAGGGCAGAACTAAAAATGATGTTGAGTATCCCATTTCCTTCTCCCTATGTACATATATGAGAGATTTATAACGCAATTGAGGTATATTACAACAGAGAAATGTTCAAAGCCAAAGTCCAGATGGTATTGTTTGTAATTAGGTAATGCTGTGAGCTGTGTAAATATGAAAGTGCAGTTAGAAATTTACTTGTACTTTGTTCGTGTGGAAATTTATGTTGTACAGAACAATGTCTACAAAAACAGAATCTAGATAGATGTGGGTAAACCCCAGGAAATGAGTTTGTGGTGCATTGATGTGAAAAACTCAATAACACAGAGGCATTCTCTGTGGACATAGAAAAACTTCCTTATTTCTACTGGAGGTAGACTTGTTTCCTCTTTATAACATATTAGGCCATGTTAATTTGATTATATGGATGGCATCCTCAGGGAACCCCAAAACTGATGCAAGCATGTGAATAAACAAAAGTTTGGAAAAAAACGTTTTACTTGGTTAGGTATGGTATACCGAAGAATAGATTATTCATTACTTTTCTTTCACTTTTATCTTCTTCATTGACATATGGTATTCTACGACATCAGTATCCATTTTCCAAAATACTTTGTTACAATTTACAGCATAAATTTTCTCCTTTTGCAGCTGCTCCGTATGATTTACAGTATGGCCGAAAACATTTTTTGGATGCGCGTGCGGATGTCATCCATATAATCAAATCAACATTTCCTTAGTGTCCTTACCAACATAGTCCCTTCCATTCACAGCCCTCATGTCCTTAGTCTTCCACTTGACAGAGATGACTCCATCGGACCCCTTGGTCCTCTGTACAGGGACGCTCGCTATCCCTGCCGACTCCTTGAAGATGAAACTGGGCTTGGTGAAGTCCAGGACTCCAGGATCTGATTACACCCAAATAAGGCGATATGTTAATACCCTGCTGGTTAAATAGTAGGATATCACTGATTGGTTGAGGATTAACATGCCTGACCAATCAGATACTGTGGTGTAGCACTTCATTTCTTACCAACTTACCTATCCACAGTGCTATTCCAGTTTTCAGTATGTAACCTGTCCTTTGTGCTGAATGTGCAATCATTTGGTTGTCTTCATAAACTGAGTGATGGTACTGTGTAGTAATCCTACTATCATGTGCTTGTTGCCATGTGGAATTCAGTAAATAAACCTAAGTTCTGATAGCTTTATCTGTTCTCTATCCATGGTGCTGATTGGCTAGCCAGTTGCCCTTAAAGCTCTGATTGGCTCTTAAACTGTGATTCCTCACTGCCAACAACTCCTGTGAATGCGAAATTGATTGGCTAATCATTTCTGTATTCATACTACTGAATGGCTGGTACATTTATTTCTATTAAGGGTTCTGATTGGCTAACTAGGTTGCTACCTACGATTCTGATTGGTCGTCTCCTTACTAAATACAAATAGAATTATTCTTACCATCATCATTGATGATGGTAATCTCGTTGATGCTCTTCCGTCCCAGAACAGCACCGCTGTCGGGATCCACCGACAGCTTCACGAAAAAGGTCTCGTCAGCCTCCCATTGGTTGTCGTCCACGATGACGATCTTGATGTTCTTCATGCTCTCGCCTGGTTCGAAAACGAGGACGTCCTTCTGCGGGATGTAGTCCGAGCCTGCTTCAGCTGTGCCATCGATGGTTTCATACCTGTGACATAGAATGGACAAAATCTTCCATCAACATCTTCCATCCCTACTATAGGGGTAGGTACCGGTACATAAAATTCAGGTCCGGTCCAGGTCCAGAGGGTCAGGTCCAGGTCCGGACCTGTAACTGTACCTGATTATAGTAGTGTCACTGTACATCATATTTTGGAGAGCGAGACACATGTAAAAGTCTCCAAACATCATGTCTGGAACGATATAATTTCTTAGGTTTGCACTTTGTCTCAAAATTATAACTATACACTGTACTCTGTTTACTCATCCTTTAAGTGTTTCTAGATATGATTCACAGCTAACGTCTTCAAAAACGACTCATTAAATCTGATGTTTTGTATTTTCTTAGACCAGTTATGTGACCGCTTGCTGGTAGCCTGGTACTATGAATTTTCTAATCGGTCCATAGGCCGGTCCACTGATTTTTTACGGACCGTTTTTTTTTGACCGGTCGATTAAGAAATACCGGTTTTGTACCGGTCACCCCTAATCCCTACCATTCAGATCCTTCTTATTTATCTGTAGAGAAAGGTACGCCTGTAATCTAATATACACTGTGAGATATTTCTCCACCGATTGCTTTAATCAGCCACATTTAGTAATTCAGTAACTTGATATTACTCATACACCATTCCCATGGCCCTACCCACCCCTAAAAAAGTCAAAATTCTCTTAGAAATTAGACCAACAAAAGGGCAGATGCATGACACTGTCGTCCTCTTATTGGCTAAACTGCTAATTTAGATTGACAGATGAAAGATGCTGACCTGAAAGGCACCCTGGTGTTTGTCCTGCCTGAGCGCAGCACAGACACCTCCACGGTGCCCTGGCTCTCCATCACGGCGCAGGACGACGCAGAAAACTCCACAACGGAGAACGTCCCGCCCTGGGACAGGTCCGACGCCGAGTCGATAATCAGCGGCACCTCGTCCTTATTCTTGGCCTTCTCGTAAACCTAGAAAGTGTCCAAATGGCACAACATTACTCGGTAGTCTTACCAGACTATCTTTCTTCAAAAAAGTATATTTTTACATATCCAGCACCAACACCACATACAAGGGTGGACACCACTGGTGACAAAACTGTGCTGTCATGCAAACATATTCCAAACACTGAGACACGGGTCCTGGGAACAAACATATAAGACTGTAACATTGTCAGGACATCTGCTATTTCAGTAGGAAGGTATACAAGTTAAGACAAACAGCCAGAGTACAGTGGATAGGTCATATGATACACAACTCTAGGGAGTGTAAGCTAAACGCAATAAACACATTTGTCAACACATCTTTTTTGGTGCATCCACAGTTGCAGTAAACTAAAAAGATCAAGTGATTTTCTTAGGGATAAATATGGAAATTTTGTTATTGTGATGAAAATTGAAAGGTATCATATCATCATGCATGCCACAGATATTGTTTCAAACCCTGTGAAGGCATCCGTTAAAGGTTACAACATTCCACAGACAGACATAGGGAGCTTGAGACGTTACAAGATGTAGAGAAAGAAATCTTACCCAGGTAGACAGACAGACACATCAGGAGGAAAAGTGGAAGAGAATTCCAGACAGACAGATTCAGGGAGGACAACAGTACAAGGAAAGATAGACCAAGACAGTCTAAACATGATAATTGCATACCAGAGACACAAATCTTAACGTGTAAATGTCATAACTTGCTTGCTGGTTTGATAACAACCATTAAGTTATTCATTCATTTTAGAAGATGCTGATGGTAGCACACAATTGTTAGTAGTTTTTATATGAGAATTATTAAATAGAGGTCATTTTACCCAGCAAACAAGTATTCAGGTGGTTTGAAATAAGTTACATCATTGTGTTTAAGTTACCACATCAAGTGAGAAAGAGTCCAGATGAGAGAAGACAGAATTACAGTGTAATAGCTACACACTCTCACTGACTTGCATAGCATTTGTGTGAACCACAGTGTCATGCAGGACAACATCCACTTTACAGTGATAACTACAACCATACAATGTGATCATCTCACACCCAAAGTCCTCATCACTAAATCTAAATGGATTCACATGCCCCTTAATGACACCACCCTAATCCCTACGACAAGATTAGAACACAGACATCACGTCACAAGCACCACATGACAACACCACACCTCTCACATTGCACCTGAAACATCTGCCTACGAATGGTGAGCTATTGTCACTACTGATGCAATATAAAGAGCACAGATTATTCACCCCGACCAATCGAATCACATGAATCGCATTGAAACTCAGATTCGTATCAGCCATTTCCCGACAAATCGCTTTCTAACTTGCGTTAACGACTTCATCTGACCAAACAAACTCGCCAGTGAGATGGTGGAAGGTGTCAGCTTCCAAAAGACGTTTTCAGATTGACAATTTTGACACTTTGGAAGTGATTAAATCCGCCCGCGATTTAACTTCTAGTTTCTACTACTTTTCTCTAAACGTTGAATTGCGGGTGGATTCAATTACTGCCAAAGTGCCAAAATTGTCAACCTGAAAACGTCTTTTTGAAGCTGACACCTTCCACCATCTCACTGGCGAGTTTGTTTGGTCAGATGTAGTCGTTAACGCAAGTTAGAAAGCGATTTCTCGGGAAATGGCTGATACGAATCTTGAGTTTCAATGCGATTTGCGTGATTTGATTGGTCGGGGTGATTATTGAAAAGAGATAGTGCATTAGTGGGTTAGTTCAGTCAAGAAGCACACCAAGTAAGTAAAACATGGCGGCACAAACCTGAGACCCTTCCAGTTTCTAGCATGCATGGTGCAAAGACAAAACAAAAGTGCATGGTGAAACAAAAGTGTTAAAAACAACATAAAGGAAAATCATAGACATGTTGATGGTTCAGCATCTGAGGGTGATATGATGTTGAAATGGCCAAACCTTTTCCTAGTGCAATAGGAAAAACAAGGCTGCTAAGGATTTGTCTGGGTTACTTTTGAGAACATACAATTGTTCTGAGATGCACTGGTTACTGGAGATACTGAAACAGCAGAGTAAGCACCAAAAGCTCAATATCTTCTTGCAACAGTTCACTCTTGATAGAGGTACTACTGCCAAGTACATGCCAAAACACCACAGTTTTGCGTTGTTTGGACATGCACAAATGGGTATTTCACCAATAGGCAAGGACATAGTCTTTTAATAGATATTAGTTGCGAAGCCAAGAAGGTTTTATTTTGACCTCCTTTTGGCCATTATTGTGACAACTAGGCAAATGAAAAAAACCCTCCACAATTTGCAATTACTGTACAATGTAATTATCTTAATTCTGTCCTAAGGATTGTCAACTGAAATAATTTGTTTCAGTTGTCCCTCCAATTTTCATCTTTGGGATATCAATAGGTGGGCATGCAAAGGCCATATCACGAGATATAATATCACATTCAAGCATTTCAAATTTGTGAAAGAAAAATATTGGAATGATGTTGTCTGATGATGATGATCCAAAGCAATATTTGGCTGGTATCATTGGCAAATACTGGGTATTACCTGTTAGTAATATTGTCTATTACTGAGCCAAAACCACTCCAGCATTCCTAACTAACCAATGCATCTCTACTCATCAATCTTTTCAAAAAAATACCTCAGACTATTATTAGAAACATCTTAATGCATGTGCGCATAATGAGTAGTCTCATTATTAGTAGCAAATCATCATTATCTTAGCTGTGTCAACTATGAAGCAAAAATATTGTCTGTATTCTCCTGGCAGCACATACACAAATGAATTCATTAGTGTTGTTGTAAGAATCGATTTAAAAACTATCAGAAAGCACAAGAGGCAATTTTGCTTTACGTAGAGTTTCACACACACACACACACTCATTCCCAATATCATTAAGAAATTAACTCATTCCTTGGGGTAAAAGTATTAATTGCCAGATTCCATTTAGATATAGGATACATGTACATGTATGTATTGAATCAAACAGTAGTTTCACATTCCTGCCCTTGACTGTTAATTTTCTACAACTTTCTGTGACAATGTAAGATCTACAATTGTTGAGAGGCCTGTACAAGTTGTTTTTATATGTTTGTATGTTCTAGTGTAACAGAAATTTTTGTCCACCCCTCCCCCCTCCTGGAGCTGTTATATGATACTCACTTCCTTGAGACTGTTGTTCACGTTCACGGAGACTTTCCGTCCTCCAACCAGCCATCGCGTAGCGTTCACGCGATACCAGCTTCTGTCGTGCTTCTCGTTCTCCTGTATCTTCAGGGCCGCCAGCTTGGCCGCCTCCTCCGGAGACAGCTTGCCGCCGGAATACTTGCTGATCTCCTTGACGAACTCGGACACGGACTGCTTGTTCACATGGCCGGGCTTCAGTTCAGTAACTGCACCTGAATACTCTGGGAAGCAGAGAAATCATTCATTGGTTACAACAGAACTAGTCTGTATAACGCAAACTCCCGCTGTCCGGAGCTTTTATGGCCCCTCCCCGCAGAGGTGCGGACCGATGTCGGGCGGCCGCTATAAGGCTTAAGCGTGATTCAATCAGGCTACAACCTACATGATTTAAGTACATCATGTACAATATATCAAATCTAGTCACATGTCAATGGGTGATATCTATGATGTGAAAATGTCGTTTAACACAAGTTGATAAATTAGCTTATCAGAATGTAGAAGAATGACAGAGACAATATTAGCTCCATTGAAGCCATAGCAACCAACAAATTGATTTATCAGCACCTTGGACAGTACTAATTTCCATGCCATAAATGATACAAATTGATAAAAAATGCTTTTAAGTCAGTATTTGCAGTAAAATTGACTCTGCTTATGGAGTCAGGCTTGATAAAGTGACACAGACTATCTCCTTTCATGTATTCCTTAGGCCACACTAATTTAATTTCTTTGTTAACGGATTTTTATTTCCCCAAAAAAGTTTAGAAAAAAAATCATGAAAACAGAAGGCTGGCCCAGCTTTCTGTTTTCATGATTTTTTTTTCTAAAATCTTTTTTTTTGGAAAATAAAAATCCGTTAACAAAGAAATTAAATTGGTGTGGCCTAACATGTGACTGTGTAGAATTAGTCCTATTTACTGATGTACACAAACATCATGTACATGTACTGATCGATGAACTAATGGTGTGACAGCAAATATTACAGAGATGGAAAGGGTTAGAGACAATAAATGAAGAAAATTTCAAATAGGAAGCCTTTTTATCATATTTGCTAGCACATGCAATATCAATAAGGAATTGACTTTAACAACTGTTCAGTTGTAAAGGCAGTATCAGTTTTTGATAGACAAACACTTCTGTTTCAATAGGTACTGTGTATGAAATTTTAATGCTTTGAACAATGTTTCTCCTTGACAAAGTGCAAGGGATCATAATTATGTATATATAGTGATCAAACAATGCAGTTGAAGTATGTAAACAAAAGAATTGGCAAATGTAACAGCTTAGCACTGCTAATGTACCAGATCTGTTTGTATGCTTGCACTATAGCAACTGCAATGCCGCTTTGAAAGTTACATGAATTGTCCTAAATAATTTATGCTAGCCTCATATAACACCTTGACAGAATGAAAGTGTTAGACAATGCGTCGGAGGAGATAGTCACGCAACGATGGTTCGAGTAGACAGCGATGACGTTGTTTGGGGCTAACGACCATGAGCTTGAGTTCTGTTAAGGTCACGGCCGCAGTGAGATTTATTTGTCTGGCATTTAAAGGCCATGACCAGCACTAGGGAACTGACACATGCGTAGTCACACTGACTTAAAGGTGAGACAGTCTAGGTAAATTACTGTGCCATTATCAAAAATGCCAGCTTGGAAACTATTTGTCATAATATTCCTCACCTGTTTTTCCTGATTTTTAAAATTTAAAAACAAATGCCACTGATTAGAATATAAAAAGTATACATGTATAGGATTTACTGTGTAAAGTTGGAACCTTGGATGGTCTAATAATTAGTATGGGAATTATATTCCCTGAATAGTGTTCATGTCTTGGAAACTATTGATTATCAAAAAGGTTTTTTACAGCTAAGCTTATTAGGTTACACTCAAAGTAGAAAATATTTTGCAGGTGTGAGATTAGATTGCCAGACGAGATATTTCCATAATTCAATCATCCTAAAATTGATAAAATGGACCAAGATAATTTCCATACTATTTTCTGTTACTTTTCAGCTGCCTTCTGCCATTAGTATTCTTCATGTCAACACCAGAGGATGGTAATGTGACAATACAATGAATTTCCATACAAGGCATATAATATGTATATGATTAGGAAAGAAATTGCTAAAACAGCATTTTGTATGATGAATGACAAGCTGAACTGACAAAGAACTACAAATCATAATGTTATGTTTTTTTATAATGTAGCTTTCTTGAGCAACATTTTTCATGACAGTCCCCATTATATTGTAAATTTCAGACTTAGATCAATGAGACTAAACACAATGATGTCACATAATTTGTAGCCATGGTTGCTATGGCAACACGTATGTTTTGCCTCCAGTGCTGAACTTGTTCGTCCGTAGAGGAGACGGAAAACTCTGGCAGGGATGATGAATGACTTGCTGGGGAACGCTATTATTGCTTGTTGTAAAATATACATGTCGGTTTGGACGGGTAGAAAATGAGCAAGCATAGGAAGATTACTAACGTTATGTACCCTAGGGCCTTTGAACATGACTGCTAGATATATAACAATCCATTTTGTAATCTTTTTGGAAAATGTATCAACAACTGACGATGACAATGGCTGTAGACATAAAATGAGGTATTGAGGAACACATATAATTTAATAAAATAAAATGTACCATCATGATGATACATATTCTGTCAATGAAATTTTTGGTTCCAAAAAAAGATGACACACATTAACAGCACAAACCAGGAAACCATGTCACAATGAATCTGTCAGATATGAAAATCAAAATGAAATAAGAATTAGAAAATAATGATTTAGAAATTCTATATTACGAAAAGCAACCTCTGGGTTGTAATATATTCTATAGGCAATGTCATTCATTTTCGGAAATCCCTGCTTCTTAACTTTTCTCACATTAACATAATGTGCAAAATGTCAAAATGTACAGTCTCGTTTTTGGCAGTGTTTGATAGACTTGTCACCCACGGAGCTCCAGTAAAAATGCAGTGCTCCTGATATTGCTGCGTCTTCTTTCTTCCTGCGGCATTCTCAAAAGTAATCAGATCAAGTCAGTGGTGAAAAGTTGAGGTTGTCCATCATTCCCTGCCGCCTATTTCCATAGCCAGCAAGATGGCATCAGACCAGTTTCAACTGCCACAAGATCCTTTACATGTTCTTAGACATTGACATGGGGAAAGTATAGGACTTCATTTTCTTGGCACGAACATCAAGTCTTAGAACATAAATTGTAGGGACTCGGGCACAAGTCGCACACTGGCTGAGTGGTTTCACACTGGTTCAACTACAGTAACTGTAAAGGCAGAAAAGTTTGCGGGGATTTGATTTCGCGGTAGGAAGAAAATGGAGCGTTCGAAGTGGTTTTGAGTTCGCGTTTGAAACAATTATAGTATAGTTACACGACGGAACGGCTTTTTTCGCGGTGGTTTTCAGTTCGCGGTTAAGAATTCACCGCAAAAACCGCGAATCTAAATCTACCGCAAACATTTCTGCATTTTACAGTATTCTGGTCTGTCATGTTGTTTATCATTTGTCTGCATGACCAACTTTGTCAGATCTTTAATAAAACAGGATGCTACAACAGCATCTATCAACTAAAATTTCATTTTAAATTCAGGTTTATTGCATCAATCAATCATGGTTTATTTTATTGCAGAACAATGAGAAGCAATAAATTATAGAAACTTCAGATACATGTCATTCTGCTGACAGCTGGTTTGATAAAAGTTTTGGCTTTCACACTTTGTAAAAATCAAGGGGTTACGATGATTTTCCACTCAAAAGGTTGAATGTGCAAAGTTCCGGAGTGTTAAATGGTCGCATGTGCTTGCAGGCCATGTTTTAAAAAAGAGGTAGACTAAGCTCTGAAGCTCAAGATACCCATTTGTCACACCTACACAATGCTTTTGAAATGTTCTTTTAAAACCTGTCTTCCAGGCATAACAAGTATTATGTTTCTTGAAGGTGTCATTGTATCCGAAGCATGACTTTGCACCTGACTGAGTCTGAATAGCAAGACGGGCATGCATGAACTGCGTCAGCATCCTCTGTCCTTTAAGCTCAGTGAAAACAAACAATTTACTTATTTATAGTCAGCTCACACCCTGCATTCTTGCTGTAGAATCTTCAGTCCTGAGCGATCAGATGTACATCTCGAATTCAAATCAATAAACTTTTCTTTACCCTTTCAGTATTGCAGGTATGAAAACGGGTGGATTGACTTAAACGTTCTCTCTGCAACAGTGGACAACTGTGTTTATTTTTTCTCGCTCAAATCTACCAGAAGAATTTTGAACTGAATCTGATTATCTCTAATAATCCGACGTTGATTTCATTCAGAAGGGAGGTCTTGTTACTATCGAAAATTTCATTTCATGTGACACGTACTGTGAAGGCGACTGAATGTGTGTTTGAAAATGGAGCAGTTCTTTTCAACACCACCTGACGTCAGGTAGCATGAGCAAGTGCGTCAAAGCCTGCAGCTCGGAAATTCAAACCGAGCCACAACTTGCCTATTGCATGTCTTGTTGTCACCTTTTGTAATCTAGAGAAATTCCATAACACCTCAAGCATTAGCAGTACAGGACTGAATGCATCATTTAAAGGCAACCCAAGCAATATCAGGGCCAAAAAATCGGATTTTGAAGTCAATTCATTTAGTCATTTCTGTTCATGATTAGTTCGAACAACACTATCACAATGTATAGTGACATCAATGATACAAAAATATGAATTCGTTGTGATGTGAGAACTCACTGAAAATCGTCGCCGGGGTTTTTGTAGGCTTGCGAAACTAAGGGGATCATCGTATGGCATGTTTTTGCACGGTTTTTGAAGATGCTCAAAGTATGAAGTAATTACAGAAATGTGCTAGACAGTGTTAGCAAATGCCACTAGAAGAAAGATTTTAGCGTCTTTTTTATTTCCATTTCTTTGTCCCTAATATTTCTTTGGTTGCCTTTAAGAACAAGTGTGACAGGCCAGAAGACACCCCTGGCTAGAGTATACTAAGCCCTTAAGTACATCAGGCAGGGTAAATTTACATATTGATCTATAGCTGCAAACAGTGTCTGACATTCTAATTTACTGAGAATAAGGAGTCATGTTTTAGTTTCACAATTTTTCTGTATCAAACAGTCATGCTATATACATATATCATAAAAGCATTAAGACTTAGTGTAGATTCAATTTCAGTGATTATTAGGAAAAAATTGTAGTGTCAGCTGCCATTGACACACATTACCAATGAACCACTAGCCTCATTCAAATGGTTAAACATTACCATTTATTAAGTAGAGGGGGGGATTGCTGTAATAGTCCAAAATGGTGCAATTTACATTCTACAAGTGACTAACTGTGCATTCTTTGCAAAACTCATATATTAACCCCCAGAATGCTGATTTATGCCTGCAAGCCAAAGCCACGGACTTAACAGTCAAGAGATCTGTATTCGGTGATCGTCACAGAGTCAAAAGTCTCCAAGTATGATTTGAAGAGGCTAAAACACATTGGAGCCCTGAATGCCCCAGTGTACATTTTAGTGTTCTTGGCTACACATGTTGCATAGATAACAAATGGGGCTGTAACATTAGCATGCTGGTACGGTTAATATATAGATTATCACACGACGCAACACGACTTAGAAATGAGTGGAAAACAGATCAAGGTTCAAGGTACTAACCTGCTAGCACTGTACCAGATTGACTTTCCTCTGATAGAAGGGAAGGCAGAAAAGAAGCAGAAAGGAATGAATGTAGAGTTAGTACAATTAGCATTTAGTAAGTTACTACAACTGTGAAAAATGTCAAGAATAATGATGATGTAATATTTGCAAAATACCTGGAAAATGATGGGATCGGACAGAATGTAATAAGCTTGAGTAAATGAAATGGCATTTAACAATTTGCAAGCAAATTATGTTTTAAAGTTATAATTCTCTATTTTGTTTCTTATCCCTGTTTATCAGGATATTACAGTTGTTATCAGTAATTTAGTTAACTTCGGGACTTTTACAGCAGTGTTATATTTATTGTCATTATAAAATGAATTGTAAACTGGAAGAAACTAAATGTTGACCATTTTTACAGTAACCCTCCCAATGTCATGGCCAAGTAGCTTTATTGGCCTATAACGCTAGGAGGGTTAAAGGAGATGGTGAGTTAGAAACTGATACCTTCTTGAGAACATTTTTCTAAACTATTCACTGTCAAATGGAGATGGGTGCCACCCCTATGGTCTTTTCAAGACGCCCGGGTCACTTTTATTAACTTTAATCACTGTCAGGAGTGCAACAAACTTTAAACCCTACAAAGTTATACGATGGCCTAAGGCCAGACCAATCTAATTTCTTGGTTAACGGATTTTTATTTTCCAAAAAAAATTCATGAAAAAAATTCATGAAAAAAAAAAATTTTCTAAAATTTTTTTCTAAAATTTTTTTTTGGACAATAAAAATCCGTTATCCAAGAAATTAAATTGGTATGGCCTAAGGTTATTAGATCATGTTAGTATGATGAGTGCATTAAACTTTGATGCAGATCTAAAATCTTTGCTTCATAGGACACCAGTACCATACTAGTTCAGTTATGAAGAGTTACTACAAATTGTTCAATCAATGATAAATTGACAATCTAGGATTATGCCACCCAGCCTATTCTCATGACCATAGTACCATATAATCACCGCATGAAGGTGACACCAAAATGGCAGATGCACCAATTATTCAAGACAAAATTTTGACAGAAAGAGGCCACTGATCACTTGCAGCGGTCACGGAACCATCCTCGGACACCAACACCGTACATGTACACGTATTAGTGTCAAACACGTACAGAACGTTACAGGACCACACAGTTTTATGCCCAAACGGTCATGTCAAGCCACCATACTGATTTGTTTCACATACCTTCGTGAGAAATGTACGATGAATTGCTAAACTGCAGCCTTGGCTGATCGTGTTGGCTCCCTCCCATTCCTACAATTTGTTGTTGCAAAAGTACAGTTGGTCTGTTGGTATTTTTGTATTCCATCATTCATATGTTACCAATAAACTCCTCCCATGCAGTCTTTACAAACAACATCACATTAGACTCATGATCAGATAAGTCAGATCTAGATTCTTCATGTCCACGTTCACTGCACTGGACAATCTTTAACTCAGAACCTTAAGAAATCTTCGAATTGTTAAGGATAACAGCTACACACCTTACTTGCACCTTGATTTTGAATACTAATATTTCGAATATGTTTGTTTGTTTATGTTTGTTTATTTGTTTTACCAGAAATACATATTTTTAAGATTCCTGGGGGGTTCAACCCCTTACATAGTAATACATACTAAAAATGTCAAATAATAACAAATAATACAGGAATAAAGATTGACTTGAAAATATAACTATTCATCAAACAACAGAAATCCTGATTACTAGATAATAACTGAAATAACGATAACGTAATAGACTAGAAATATTAAGTCAAAACATAATGATGGAGAATCAAAACAATGAACCAAACTTAAATGTAAATAAACAAGAAGCGGAATTTGCATATCGATGTGTAAATCATAAGAAAAAAGGAAATATGTGAATATTTAGATATCAAGTAATTATGAATGTCATTACCTACTACAATTTTTCACAAATAAAATATGACAGAGATCTGTATTACTATTATGCCTTCCCATCTTCTCACTTTTTGTCCGCCATAATCATGCATTGATTCTACTGATGGCTGCGGAATGGATGTCATAACCGCCCACTCACGTTACTACGTGTAACGGACAAACCGTTTCATTAGCCTGAAGTAATCCCAGCAAGTGCTTCCTATGAAATATTGATGTTGTTGTAATTACCCCACTGCACACCGCTTGACCCACCCATCAAAAATTGGGAGCAGTCACGCAGCCGAGGAATGTGTCCCACGGACAATTCTTCAAAGTTGATGGATATTGATTTCTTATATCTCAGACGTGTAAATTATGTCCGTCATTTTTCACTTCAGAATCCCTGCTTTAACTGAGGTTCATCAAATGTAGTCAACTCTGTACGAGACAATTGGTTCAGGTTGGGTTTTTTTCAGGTTTCTATTTTGTCACAAAGCCCTAAGTTGATATCAATTTTCCATGTCCATTTTCTTCTACTTTTTCTCATTTTTTAAAAATCTAAATTCAGGTTTACAGCTGCATGGCATTTTTCTTATAATCTTCAAAATTACTTGTTGAAAATTGTCATAATGCAAGCTATGCTAGATACTAGGTGCATTTTATGCACAAATTTTAACTTCTTACAAAAACAGCAAGGAGAGTGTGTCTCATTGAACAGTTTGAATTAGAATTCTTATGAAGCATGTTTTTCATAACAATTTCTTTAATAAAAACCTCTGTAAAGACATATCCTTTATGCCACAGAATTCTACTCAAAAAGCTTCAACTTCTAGACCCGCCCCAGTCTACCTTAGTCA
The DNA here is from genome assembly GCF_035083965.1 of Branchiostoma lanceolatum. Taxonomy (NCBI): domain Eukaryota; kingdom Metazoa; phylum Chordata; class Leptocardii; order Amphioxiformes; family Branchiostomatidae; genus Branchiostoma; species Branchiostoma lanceolatum. The sequence continues at coordinate 17,432,366 of NC_089729.1, forward strand.
ATTCATCACCTACGCAAAAGAGATGACATCTCTGAAAAAATTACCAGCAATTCAATTGGGTCATCCTTCAAACCAATTTTATGGCCTAATAAGTTCTTCTCAAATTGGTTGGAAAATGTTCCAGCATACATAATTTAGAAAGGGTGGTGCGACCATGTAAAGTTGTTGGGCTCATCATGTCACAGCGCCCACTGATGGAAATGATGACAGATGATGTTGCACTCAAAATACAGGTCATCTCACATCCAGAGATATTGGTTTATCCCTCCATTATTGATATAGCTCGTTGCTCTTTTATTGATTTTTGATGAAGACACAATATCACACAGGTAAAAAGAGATATGATTTTTTTTGTAAACTGTAAGTATGTCAACCAGGAAATAGTTCTTGAGGTAATTTCTTTCGTAAAAATGGACTTTTGACAGGCACAGTTTTTTTTAAACATTGTTTATACCAAGGAGGTTAAAATACACATGAATCTTATGGACAATTTTCCTACCCTCTGAAAAAATGGTAGTCAGCAAAATCTTAATGTGAGTTTGTTCAACATTTTCAAAATGATGATGTCACATAGAAACTTATCATTATCTTTCAGGCAAACGTGGTTTTGTGGATTGTGAAGTAGAAGGTCAATGACATACTACATTATCTATATTGAATTTCAATACATTAGCTTAATCATTCCAATATGCCAGGTAACCAAGGCATCACAGCAGGTGTTGCAGTCTGGAATAATTTTTTTGTAGGACTGGAATGGATCAAGTTTTGTGTTAATATCATTAGATAACTCTTATTAAATTTGGTTACAAACAACTTCCTGTTGGAAATGACAGCATGGAAAGCAAATCCTCAAGTAATTCTACACATGAATATTCAATCCACAGTCTTCATCCGAATTCTCTTCCAAGACATCAATGACATCAACATAAACTTGGCATAAGAAATATTTTCAGAACATTGAATTATAGAGAATTTTACCAGAGTAATGATGTTGCTAAGCGAACAGATAATTGTGATATAATCAGGCTAATTTTATTTACGAAGCAATTCAAAGTCTTCAACAATATTTACATGTTTCTAACTCATAAGCCTCACAATTTAGTTTTGGAGGAAGTGCATGCTAAACATTAAATCTAACGTTATCTACTTGTGTATGCTAGGGGCATCAGTAGATTTACTCTTTTCCCCCCATGAATAGCCCACTGTTACTAAATCCTGTTTGTGAGCCACACATTTATCAACCCAACGAACAAAGGAAATTTATCATTCCTAGGAGGGAAGAGATCCTTCATAAGCGGAGATCAGCAGGAGAAAAATGGGACCAAAGGGAGAATTAGGAAGATGGGATAATCTCGGGGGATGGGCGGACTCCAGGGGAAACTGATTACATCTGTCTGTGGGCAGGACTAATGATGATGAAGGGGGGGTGATGGGATTAGTGTGACCATGGGAGGGTTGATGATAGGGGAGGGCATGGTAGGAGGGAGGGCGAGAGGAAATTACAGGATTGGGTTTGCAATCAGAACCACAGGAAAGAGGAAACTGTTGAAAATATGGTTTCCTTGGCCTCCTTGGTCTAGCATGGGTTACTCTCCAAGCAGAGCATGGGTTTCGGCTGGTTTTGACGTGTCTTTAGGCGTTTTTGTCAGGCCTTCTACTTTGTCATCTTTTTTCTGTATAGCCGACCTAAGCAAAAAAAAGATGACAAAGAAGAAAGCCTGACAAAAACGCCTAAAACACGTCAAAAACCAGCTGAAACCCATGCTCTGCTTGGAAAGTAGCCTGGGTACCATCCTCTGTAGTAATCATTGGCTCAATCTTTTCTTTTACTATTAAACCACATGATTTAAGGAAGCCAAAAGATTGAGCCAGTGGTTACTAAGGAGGATGGTACACAGGCTACCATCGATCCACAACATTACTTTTTACATGACTCTTAGGTAGTGTTCTAAGGAGACGTAAAGTCATGTTTAGAGAAACTGCTAGAGAGTGTGTTTTTTTCTCTGTTGAACCCCACTGACAGTGGCGCTATAATCTTAATTAATCAAATTAACACTCTGCACTTGATGGCTAATTGCAATGATTATGCTACCATTAGCACATTATAATTCTTAGATTTGTTATCCATCCAGCACATAGAAATGAGTTGAAGTGTAAAGGCATGAATAATCTTACTCCATTCAATTTCAGACATTCATTTATCTCCTATTGTTAAGTTTGTTGATGTTCATTGAATATGCATTTAGTATGTATTAAGATGACCCATGTTAACGTAATAAACAAACAATGAGCTAATGTTAAAGTGAATGAACAATTCCTGTCCATATTAACATTTCGTATTCCCCCAGGCTTTTCCTTTCAGTATTCATATTTACCCAGAAGATCTGACTTCAGAAGTACTAGTTCTGCATGCCTCTTGGGTCCTAAAGGTAATTTTCTGGTTCACTAGCACAGTAAATATCTTTGCTTTGGGTTGGTTTCAAAGGCACAAGTTCTCAGGTTGCTAGCATGCGTAGTCCAGTGGTTAGCGATCTTGCCTCTGGAACTAGGAGCCCCGGGTTCGATCCCAACTTTTTCCTTGCAAAATTGTCTGAACAGGACGAGCATTTCATTATCTTTGTTAGAGGAAAGTAACTGGCAATCTAAGGCTCAAAGCTATGTAAGATAATTCAGAATCTATATCTGTCATATCTTATGCACAGAAAACAGACAAATACTGCCATCCCAAGTCCTTTTAGACTGCAAAAGTTTTCAATTCCAGTTGCTATCAGACTGCCAGGAATCAAATGAATAGAGATTAACCCTTAGGAAAACATCGGTGGTTGACTTACCAAGTTCTAAGTGGTCAGTTTCCTTCTCCACATCCACCCTCCTGGAGCAGTAGTCCTTGTCAGCGATGTAAGCCAGGATGACCAGGATGGGGAAGAACATGAAGGTGACTATAGCTTCCCACAGGTCCATCACATCCTTGGTGTTCAGCACCAGCACGATGTACAACCACGCGTACGCAAATATGGAGAAGAAAGCTGTGACCGCAAACACCTTGACCGCCTTAATCCTGCGTATCTCGCCCGTTGGTATCGAGGAAACGCACACCCCTGTGATGACTAACAAGTTGAAGGCAGCGGAGCCGACGATGGTACTGGGGCCGAGCTCCTCGGATTTGAACCCAGTTTTTATGATCCCGACGATGGATAGGAGAATCTCCGGCGCGCTGGAGCCGAGAGCCATGAGAGTCAAGTTCGCCACCGTGTCGTTCCATATCCTGACCTCCACCTCTTCTACAATGTCCGTTCCCGGTTTGACCATACTTATCGTTTTCGTCTTGCTGGTGATGACCTCGATGGAACACATGAAGACATCGGCAATGATGGCCACTCCCATGAAGCAGTACAACATGGCAAAAAGGTACAGAAAGGCTCGAAGTCCAATAGGCCATGTTGCTTCGACAAATATAGGTAGGATAATACCCTTGTCTGAGCAAAAATAGTTGGCAACATTAACGCAAGTCTCAGGTGCCGCCGTGGTTTGGTTCAAGAGTGATGATATTGTTGTATTTGCCATGGTCAATAGTTTATGCTCGTACTTTTCTATGTAAATAAAGATTCGTCCACAACCTTGGCTCCAGTAGCTGCCTTCTTTTCACGAGTTCTTGGTCTGTAAAGAGAAAAGAAAGACAACATTAGAAAACTGAAGAGAAATCTAATTGTCCCAAAACTTAGAAAAAACTATTGTATCGGCTCAAAATAACTTCATCTATTACAATTTGTTGTTTTTCTTTCTCGAGACTTCATTTACCTGTTAGGGCACCTGACCTATTTCCTTTGGTGGTTTACCAGACTGGTAGAACATGTTGTAGAATACCCAGGGAATAATTACAAGCGAGAAACAGGCTTTGTTTGTATTCGTACTGTCACTGTGGCACCTGTTGTTATGGCGTCAGCATAGTTGATTGCCTCAGGGTGGAGTACATGTAAAGGCACTCATGTGGTAATAATGAACCTAGACAATAGGATTCAACCTGCTAGAATGTTTCACCTTTAGTATTGTACAAGTATGCCTTCTTTTGTTGACAGCAATTGTCTCTATTTTGCAATGTAAACTTTAGGTATACACATGCATGTGATGTTTAACTAAGGGTGAGACAACAAAATTGACCTATTACAATATACAAAGCGACAGTGGGCAATGCCATTTCCTTCTCTGTTTTTTACTGTAACTACTGCCGATCACAAAAAAAGAAAAGGCTTATAACGAGTGACACAAATTCAGAGCATGTTCAAATATTAATTAACCCAACTGCTATTAGCATTACACACTTCCTGTAAAGACTTTGAGTGAGTTACACAGGTTAAACTGACAAAGGTACACTTAATATACAAAATTCAAACCCTCCTATTTTACCTTACTGTGCCATGGTCTTGTACCATTTCTCCCACTGTGAAAACAATATCAGCAACAGCACTCCTGAATACACAACCGGTCACAGTTGTGACCGTCTATTGACTGCCTGCCTCCGCCCATCTCGCCTAGCTACTGTCGTCACAACACTGCCACAGGTGGTTTTACGGTAATAGTCTCCTACGCATCAATCAAGCCCTAGGGCCCGCCCCGATTAATGCCATGGAGAGCAATGAAGCAAGAGTTGCAGACCAACTTATGTCATGTCCTGACGCAGTTTCCTTGTACATAGGCCAATACATATCTACCTCTTTTCTAAAAAGAAATAGATTGATCTCTGATGCAAACAATTGATGTTTCCTGTGTATCATTACTTCCACATATGTATTCTGTATTACTCTTATTGTATACCCTAGTGTTTAGACTTAAGTTTTGTAGAATTCAATAGCATTGTTAATAAGCAAAGACATATAATTAACGAACATTCATGTCAGCTCATATTTTGACTCTGCAGTGCGGCTGCGTCATCACGCCAGTCCTCGTTGCCTATCATGGTCTCGCATGGTTTAATTCAGCCCTATGATGTACGTCATCATAGCGTCATGTTTTGACATTTTGTGCTACCTACGAACTTGCCATACATTGTACCTGTTACACTTGTTGAGCAATAAACTTTACTTACTAAGTAAACATTACTTTCATTCAGGGATTCCTGTTTTAACTAATCTAGGGTGATCTTTGGAGGACTTTATGAGGCACCTGTTTTGCCCTACTTCTCTAAAACTTATTAGAATACTGACCTCTTGTTAAAAATGTACAAAGGAAGACCTAAATTGTGGTATCATTGCAGAGTCCGACTAACAAGAGTTCATCGGCAAATCTTAGGTCTAGAGCTTTAAAAATTTGATGTCTTTGATAAAAAAATAATACGCAGTTACTGTAACAGGTTTCCCTATCCACTGTTTTTAGCCTCAAGTTCTTGATAATTCACTTATGGAAGACACACTCTCATTGGTCATGAGATATCACCTCTCAATCTCAACTTCAGAAAATCCCCACAGTTCAGAAGGGCCTCTTGGACACACGATCAAGACTGTAGTCATTGGCCTTAAATCTGACCTGAGATCGCTATCTACTGCTAGCAGCACATACGGCATATATCAAGGAAGGAGTAGCAGTGACTATCCCTTGGAGTGATTCCAACAGTACTTCTTAACCCAATAAAAACTTTTATCTGGGATGCGCAGTTAAACTGTTTATCGTATATCATTCTAGTGTCACTTTAATCCAAGTAATAATGATGGGGGGATGTTCCAGCACACTACTTAATAATATATAAAAGTATTCCAAATTATAGCATGCTACATAAACCAAAATGTGCATAACATGTTGAATAGCCATAGATTCTTCAGGTTATAAAACATGTATTATATGTTCGTAACTGTGTTTTAGATGGAAGGTGATGAATTACAGAGCATTTAGAAAAGGCGAGTGAGTGTCTACCAAGCATTCCTCTTAGTGTTTAAGAAGATACAGACAAATTGAAATGAGGTATGAAATTGTATGGAGGGGTCGATAGGTTGTAGCATATGAAGGACATTCAAGTAGTGCCCTGAATGCTGAGGATTTTGGAGGTTGGCCAAGATAGTTAAGGTTATTCCTGTCACGGGCAGGAAGACACCCAGCTCCGGGCCACAACGCGCCGTGACAATCTGGGAGAAGGTGATAAGATAATGTAGGATTTATCACTCCATGGCGGCCATCCGTTTTCTACAAATCCATGACGATGATGACATGTATACCATGAAAACAACTGCAAATCGCCACAAGCTGTATCAGGGCTGTCCATGATCTAATCATAAGCAGACATGAAAACATCAGAGATTGTAATGCAGACATACATGGGGAAGGATCAAAGAGGGCTGAAAGTGAGTGTCAGGTCAACAGTTCATGTAACCTTTCCTGTCAACTGTTGTGGAGCCTCTCTGTGCTGAGATATGTATTTCCATTTGCACACATACTTTGATACTTGAATTATTGGTTGATCTCAAAAGATCTCTGCAGAAAAATGATTTGACTTGTCTAAGTTATTGTCACTGTGAGCCTGTGCAAAGGAGGTGCCCAACCAAACAGATCTTTATCATTAAAGGGGAAACTAAACTGTCAGCTGACTGTACAAAGATGCCATCATTACAGTATCTGTTCTTTCCAGCCAGAAAACACTCCTGGGGTTAAACTGATGTACCAACACTGAGATGGATAATTATCAATATAGATGCATGTCCTTTCATATTACAAGGGGCTTTTAAAGATTCTCGGCCGCACCCAGAAGTAAGGCCCACACCTCAATTTCGGGCCTGATTAATAATATACTGTATGATTCTTAGCTTTTTCCAAACATCCATCAACTTTCAAATCATTGTGGTCATTACGTTCCAGTTGAATACCAGGAGGGTAAGGCCACACCAATTTAATTTCTTGGTAAATGGGTTTTTTGAAAAAATGCTAAATTCCAAAATCAACATGAAAACAGAATCTCAGAGGAAAGTTTGTACTTCCGTGCAAACAATTTCAGGGAGTGAACAGGGTCAGGTGCAAGCTTTCACCCCAGCCTTGAAGACTGTTTTCAAGATTTTTTTTGCTAAATTAAAAAAAAAAACTCCGTTAACCAAGAAATTAAATTGGTGTGGCCTAATGGTGAGAAAAACAAGGGTGAACTGTGATGAGACCTGTGTGGCCTGGGTCGTTTTCCTCATGACATAAAATCTACGAAGAATTGTCAAAATATTTTATGAGTATTCTCTCTGTATTTCAACTGGAAAGAAGTGGGCATCTGACTTTCAGCAGAGCAAGTTGACCCGCACACCTCAATTCATTTTTTTTCCTTCTCTCTCATCTAACCTAATGATACTGGATGTCATCTGCAAGTAACGATCACAATGATTTGAATTTTGATAGACATTCATAACAGGCTTTATACTTTATAGTCGTGGCCCGAAATGTGAGATGTGCACCTTATTCCTGGGTGATGCCATATCAGAACTTATGGATCACCCCTTGTAAGCTTGTACCAGCTTGACAGAATATGCCATTATCAACTGTCAGATCCTCTCATGTCAGTAATCTCCAGTGATCCAGGTAGTTGATGTTAAATCCATTCAACTTTTCAAAACAGGATGTTTAATGTCAAAGTGAGAATACATCAATTTGTATAATCCCACCTCAGAGGTATATTTAGTAACTGACTTATTTTGTCACATCATGTAAGTGAGACCTTTTCATTAATGGCTGTGACTTTAAGGTTATTAACTGCAAATCTTTAAAGTGCAAGGAACAAAATTCTTCTCTTTATTTTGTTCAGAACAGCCCTGAAAGATTCACAGTGGAAGAAGAGTGTCATGTGAAATGTCGGAGTGAAGATTTTTCTTTTCAAACTTTGACTGTACGAATTCGTCTTAAACCTCGGTTACAATAGTCAATACAAATTTTCCTTTTTCACACACTCTCCCATCCTGTACTGCTTCGGAGACAGTGAAGATTTTTCTTTTCGAACTTCGACTGTCAACATTCTTGTACAAATTCATTTTAAACCTTGGTTACAATACAAGAATTCCTTTTTCACATACTCTCCCATCCTGTACTGCTTCCTGGGCCATCCCTTAGCTATCACCTTGTACTCTACATGTAATTGTACTGGGTAGGCCACTGTCCCAAATGACCACTGCTGTAATCACTTGACTCGCAATAATAGTGATCTCATGCCCATAAGTGACTTTAGATATCAGCTATCCCATCCATTTGGTTAATGGATTTGCTGCCCCGAAAGTCTTTCTTGCAAAATTTCTTCTAAATCTGGTCCCAGAATGTATGTGAGCTTGTCTACTTTCCACCATCCTCCCATTTGTTTTGCACATCTTCCTCTTTGTCCAATCAACGGAATGCTTGCTCAGGACTTCCCCGTGATTCATGCCATATCTTGTCAGTACATGTACATGTTATGGGCTGTGGTTATTGCAATGGGCTGAACTTCCAATCCTACAAGCTTGAGAAGAATGGCTGTTATAGTGTTGTTTTATGCAAGGTTGATAACAAGACACCGAAGCAGTCTTCCTACAGGGGTTGTCACATCGACGTGTTGTCAAAGTGCCAACGACAGAGTGTAACTTTACACATGGTGCAATTTTAACATCACAGTGATAGATTGCCAGAGAAATTCATCTGAAGGAGGCTTTGGAAACCCAATTCCACTGCCAAGAAATGAATCAGGGATTTCAGAACACTGATGTCACTCCCTTCTCAAAGGAATATGGAGAAAAACAATTTTAATAAATATCATGGATATCCGTTGTTCCTTTGTTCAGTTATTCTCCTTAGAAGGTTTCCACAATAATGCCCCTGCAATTCCAGAACAAGCTGCTAGGGGGCCCAAACCTACACCACTTCTTAATTACATCACAAGCTATCTGCCACCCAAAAATCAAGACCATAGCACGTCCAGGTCAAAATATACAGAAATTGAAGTTCTGCTGCAGTACCAAGGTCACATACTAGGAAGCCCAAAATCGACCTTGAATTTTGGCTTCACAACACTCGCCCACATACCAAATATCATCGTAATCCATCCAGAGGTTCTTGAGTTATACTGACTACAATAGTCCGGAAGCACACACAGACACAGACACGCCAAAAACAATATCTCCATTTTTCATGGAGATAAAAATTGGTTCTTTTTCCAATGCCTACAGTATAGACAAACAGATGTACATGTAGGTATTGGAATGGCAGACAGCCTGGCACCAAGTATGAAATTATTGAATTTGGATCTCGTAACTGCGCGGTGTTGATATAGAATTGTCTGCATTATCACCATTTAATTATCCGGGCAAATATGCTACAATATCAATATTCTTTAACCTCTTACCTACTAAGGATGCACCCATGCACTAAATTCATTCTGCTTTTAGCAGAAGTCAGCGGAGAGAGGGTTAAGGCCATAAGACCAAAAATTGCAATAATAAGGGTTGTCATTCCATCATAACACAATATCAAAAATGTATGCTAGCTCTTATTGTATTAGTAATTAGGATGTTAAGTTTTATTATGTTGAGCCCATAAGTATGGGCTCAACATATTGTATTTGTCTGGTTCTTCTTCTCCTCCTGACAAATCTTCAAATGGCTACTACTCCGCCATTTCTTAACCAACCGACCTGAAATTTGGTGTGGAGGTTAAGATGGCAAATACCCCCAGACCCTTTTTTAATTGTTTTGAAACAGGCCTTAAAATCCATTTTATGGAGGTTTTTTGGGGCATTTTTAGACAATTTTTATATTTTGGGCTCCTGTGCCCTGGTATTGCTAGCAAGTGACCTGAAATTCGGTACAAGGGTGCCTTGAACATGTCCCTACAGGATTTCAATCACAATTCTGGTGTACATCACTTCAGAATGCTTCATTTTGGGGACTTTTGGACCCATTTTCAGACCAAAAACAGGCCAAAAGTGGTATCCACGTTCCATGTTCTATTTGCTGCTGACCAAGGAATCCATGTTCTATCTAAGGATCCCCGCGTTCCATTTGCTACTGGCCAAAGAACACTGTTCTATTTAGGTCACCTGAGGTCATGTTGCAGGTAAACACGCAAGCCTTTGCAGTAAGAAGCTCTTGGCGTCTCGCAGTGTAGTAGGGGTGGCGCAGATCCCGAAATTTGTTCTCCGGCCCCGTCAAAACCGAAAAATGCGCCAAATTCAAGGCGTACGATCTGATACATAACGGTCAAAAATCGCTTATAATTTTATACCAGTAGTTAAAGAAGGTTCTTAACTCAATATCTGTGAAGGATTTACTAAAATACCGTCAACCATAAGCGAGAAATCGCCCATCGGGTTACGCGCATTTCGCCCGCGGGAGCAGGTGCACCCGCTTCCCGGTCACGCACTTGGGGAGGGCCGGCTTCGCGCCGATCCAAATACGGATCGTTACGTCACTCGTAAACAAGAAAACTAGTCGCCAATTTGTAGCCAGCATTACGATCTACAAAATGATGTAAGTGGTCAGCTTGTGCGACTTTCATTGGTGAAAATATTCACATTTTGATTTTTCAAATCGAAATTCCGGAGGGAGGTACCCCTTTAAAAAAAATTTCGACATTGGTATCGTTGGAAAATTCAAGAGATTGTTGTTATTTTGGTACCAAATTCGCATATATTCGAGCCATGGTGGGCTCCGTAATCGCGAGCCAGTTTTGGGAAGGAAGCAAGATGGTGGACGGCGGCCCGGGCGCTACAGACCGCTGTAGTTCGGAGCCGATTACGTCGGCATCGGGCCAAAATACGGACACTTCTATTACCCAAATGCCAGGTAATGTCTTTTTCCAAGTCTTTACGTAGTTTAATGTGGGTTTTGGGTTATTTTTATGTCAAATTTGGCCGCATGATTATCGGTAAACACTGTTGTTTTTGTATGCCGCATGGTAGCTCAAATAATTTGAATTTGCCGTTTTAATACGTGGATTTTCGTGCCAGTGGTTGCATGTATGATTACTATAAATCATTTTCAACGCCCTATGGATGCATTTGGTTCCTGTTTTTTTTTGCTAGTGCCGTAATCTAAACTTAAAATGCAGAAAACTGTACTTGCTATCCTCACCTTCTGACGTCACTGCTAGGGGGAGGGGGGCGGCGGGGATGCCCAGCTGCCCTCTACTCGAGTCGTAGTTTCCGTTGTAATTATCTCCATGAAAAATGGAGATATTGTTTTGGGTGTGTCTGTCTGTGTGTGTGTGTGTGTGTATGTGTGTATGTATGTATGTGTGTATGTTTGTGTTTCCGCACCACTCCCGTCAGCATAACTCAAGAACCTCTTGATGGATCACAATGATATTTGGGATGTGGGCGGGTGTTGTGAAGCCGAAATTTAAGGTCGATTTTTGGCCCCCTGGTATGTGACCTTGGTACTGCAGCAGAACTGCAATTTTTGTATCTTTTGACCTGGACGTGCTGTGGTCTTGATTTTTGGGTGGCAGATAGCTTGTGATGTAATAAAGAAGTGGTGTAGGTTTGGGCCCCCTAGCAGCTTCCTCTGAAACTACAAGGGCGTTTTTGTGAAAATCTTCTAAGGAGAATAACTGAACGAAGGAACAACGGATTTCCATGATATTTAGTATGCAGGTAGCTTAGATAGAGATATACACTATGAAGTGCAAATTATGCTAATTGGGACTTAATTTGCATAGCTAATGAGGAAAATCTATATTTGCAGTGTTTTCCATTATCAGACTCAAATACATGTAGCTTATGTAGTTTATGGAAAGTGGGTCATCAACAGATACCAATTATGCAAATAAATTCCTAATTTGCATAATCAATGCAAAACACCATATCTCATTTAATTGGAAAATTATAGGACTGTCAATATGATACTTAATAAACAGATAGCTTAGACAGAGAAATACATAATGAAGTGCAAATTATGCTAATTGTGACTTAATTTGCATAGCTAATGAGGAAAATCCATATTTACAGTGTTTTCCATTATCAGACTCAAATACATGTAACATATGAAGTTTATGGAAAGTGGAGCATCAACAGATACCAATTATGCAAATAAAGTTCCTAATTTGCATAATTAATGCAAAACACGATAATTCGTCTAATTGGAAAATTATAGGACTGTCAATATTGCAACATGTAAGTTAGATAAAGGTGTTTATGACCAAGAATATATTATCCAAATGTGTAAGTCATTTGCATGAATAGAATTGTTCATGGAGATATGAGGTCGTGGAACTCTTGTTTATTTTATGAGTAGAAGTATAAACCTCACTTGACAGAACTATGCTGGTCTGTTAAGTTTATTAAGTTGTTACATTTATAATGAATGATAGCCTTTATTATTGTATGCAATTACCAGTACTACTTAGTATAAATGTATGGTAGCTAATGGAGGAAATAAAGTACCTAAGTATCCAAGTTTCATATTTATCTCATCATACATTGTTTGAAATTTGTGTCTGCCATGTGCATGTATTATAAAGTTTGAATTTCAACAGACGTTTTCTCTTTTGACACAGGAATGAAGAGAGTGAAGAGGAGGAAAGTGATGAAGAACCAACAGAACTGCCAGTGAACTAGAAGACGAGACTAGATATAATTTCTATTTGCCGTAAATAACTGTAGTTTTGGTACATAACGAAAGAGAACTTCAGTAACTTCTACCCTTGTAGTGATCAGCATGTGTGTCTTGGTTATCTCAGCTGGATAGAGAAACCATACAAAAAGTAGATTTAGCTTTTGTAGTTGATTCAACTGTAGAAATAGTTCCAGACCAGGGAAGCAATGGCCACCTGTTCCATGATCCAGTTGTCTGATTCCCGTAAAATTGAAATATAATACATGTACAATACAATACAATAAATACATGTACTTTGCCACTCAACTGCCCTGCAACAAGAAACGAAATTCCTGCAGTGAAAAAAGGGGAAGAAATGAAATGAATGCTGGATATTGAATTGTCGGACCAATATTGCAGATTGTACAAAGAATGATATCAGTGTGTACAAATGTAAATATATAGCATTGGGTAATACATGTAGTTCAATATTTCTGGATCAGATTATATTTTTGAGGCTAAAATTGGAATCAGCATGTGTCTAAACCTCTGTGTACCACGTTTTTTTCTTTTGGTGTATCTTCAAGTATAAGGAAGATATGCAAGTTGCATATTTAATTAGCGGATGCACATCTTATTACCTCAGGAAATCAATTATTCATCATAATTCATAATTTCTGAAGCAGATATATAGATTTTATGGCCGCCATATTTAGATTCAGCATGTTACAGAACCCATGTATGCCAAGTTGTTTCCTTGTATATTGTACGGTTACAGAGATATCGCAATCTTGCATATTTAAGATGTCCTGTGCCCATGTCCATTTTTTCCCACTTTTGGTGATATTTTGAGATGAGAAATCTAAAGAAACGATGAAGGCAAAGCTACAAGCTTTAAGGACTTGTTAATATCATTGTAAATAAAGAGAATGCAGCTTATTTGGTGCTTCTATTGTGAATTATTACTGAGTTATGACAGTTTTAAGATATTACATTTTAACGTTTTTTTACGGATTCCAGAGAATTTGAGGACTAATTCTCAGACCTTTGAATGGCCGTAACTCGCTAACGGTATGTCCGATTTTGTTGAAACAAAAAACATTCTGTTTCTTTCACAAATACCTATCAGATGACACCAAGTTTAAAAAGATATGAAGAGTTTGAAATTTTTGTTTTTGCACGGGTGATTCTGGAACAGTCAATTTATGCATCGGGAGGGAGATTGGCAAAGTATGATGCTCTCGCAAATGTTGCCTTCCAACATGCAGGTAATATTTCTATGTGCCCAGGAGTTATTTTGGGACAGCCCACTTCTTGCATGAGGAGGAGTATGGGCGAAACATGCTGAATTTGCTCTTAAAGCAAATGACGGCCAGTCTAGTTCTATACTTCTATTTTGTATTATGTTTAGGAATTCTTGCCATACTTTGTACCATGTACAATTGTCGTGCAATAAAGTTCTTCTTCTGTAAGCCCCCTACTTCTCTGCCTATATGTCTTTGCCACCTTTCTGAAACTAACCATCAATCAAGATGAACACATCAAGCCTATTCTGTAGAATCACCAATATCAATTTGACATTGACATTCCCGTTGAATACAGGATATGATGGCGTGTTGACAAGTGGCCTGGCATATATATTGGCTGAGTGTACAAGACAACGTATGCTCGAATCCTTCCATGTTGGCAAGTTGCCTGACAGCATGCCTTGCCTGTAACGTTAACTGACATATGCTGGAAATGATAATATTACTCAGTGATATATCATCCCATGAATAACGAATGATAAAGCACCTGATCAGTACTACAGCGTTGTAGCTGAATGATTTCAACTTCAAAAAAGATATTATATTTATGTCGTAAAAAAACATTGTTCTGCCTGAGGAAAAATAAGCCTATAATTCCAAACAGTACATGAGAATACAATTATTATGATCTTGATTTTTCATGCCACGTTTTAAAGAAAACATTAAGCGACACTCCACTAATTATAACAAACTTTTTTTTCGGACAGCATTCAAGTACTAAAAGAAGACACAAAAATGGAGAATCTTCCTTTCTAGTCACCCATATTTCTTGACTTTGACAATGGATCCTAAAAGACAGAGAGTCTGGTACAAGTATAAAGAATATTCAATACATGGCATCTGTTAAGTAGTAATTTGAAGCATTGGAGAGATCTGCAACAAGGATGACAACTGGGATCAACAACTGCGTGTGATCAACAGCTGCATCAACATCTGTTAATCTCTGAATTTCAAATAACTAGTCATAGGATGAATTAGTATGTACAACAGTACTGTTACAACAGTACTAGTTAAAATTCTCCCTGCGGTATTACCCTAAGGCTTGTAATGCTACCAAATTAGTGGCAAAGGCTACCTCAGTTGGGATAGGGTTAGAGAAAGGTCAGTGCACTGGTGATGAATTACAATGTATGTGCACCAAGGTATCCCCTATAATAGTTAATATTCTAATGCTAAGGCCATGCTAATTTATTTTGTTGCTTCTCGGAATAGCCTGTCCTTTTTTTTCCATTTTGAAAAAAAAATGGGTCACTTTTCCCATTCACAAATTTCAACTCTCAATTTTACTATCTGTTCAGTTGTAAAACTCAATAGCCACCAAAATAGATTATAAAGGCCTGCACATACCTAAAAAGTGTGGCCACGTTGATCATGATTTATAATTTTTCATTTATTAAAACTATTTCTCAATATCAATCCATATATAATATGGTAAAAGGTAATTTTGTTACTGAAATTATAGTACTAGATGTGTAGATCAAAGAAAGAGGTGCATGGCATAAATTTAAAAATGAGCCATACAAAGCTGAAACTTGAATAATCATCTTATTCTTTATGTTATGTAAACCGTTATGTTCATCCCAGACTAGTTGCAAAAATTTTTTCACCCTGTTGCTCCAATTTTTTTCTGTAAAAATCCGAGAAGCAACAAATAAGATTGGTGTGGCCTAACCGAGAAACATACACTTAAACAATGTTTATTGTTAGAACATTGTACTTTACACCAGATGTAACTTTAGACATCAGGAAGACTAGAATTTTCATTTTTCACCAACAGACATGCGTGTACATGTGACGTACAGGCCGTATACTATTGATGGCTATAGGTGCCACAAAGAAAGGGACCACAAATCATTTTGGAAATGAATATGATTATGAATGAATAATTCATTAAAGAGTCAAAGGCAGGGCCACTAGTACTAATATCTCAATACCCAGTACTCATGGCATGTCGCATGTAATATCTTTCTTCCCATGTTGTGTGAACTCACTGTCTGGGCATTGTAGTGCCAGTAGCATGTTTGTTTAGGAGAATAACCGGGACAGTATTGTTTGTATTTAATAACAGAAACTGGAGAAGTGAATACAGTTGAGCAAACTTCCATACAGTATTCAGAGCATATAACAATTCTTTTCCCCTGTTGCTTTACTGCCAGGCCTTTGGGGTATAAGAGGCGTGTTGGTCGATAACTAAATATCTTAAACACCTGGAGGCATATCATTGCCTGCTTCTTTATCAAACACTGCGCCTTTTGATAATTCAGCAATCAAGAGGATTTTCCATTCGGATACATTTATTCCCAGCCCTTCTGGGCACATAACAATCAAACATTTATGTCACTTGGGAGTGTACCTCTCGTTAACTGAAGTTTTTCTTCCTTGCGGGTTGGATCTTAAACTTCATATCATTTAGAATATTAAGTACGTGCTCATCAAAATTTTATTACATGTATGTGCACATATTGGATAACTACTGGATTGATGCTTGAGAATTCAACAAAATGCGGAAGTTATAACCATTATGGTTAACTTTTAGCCAATTTTCATGCACCCTGAAGATCTAATATATTTGCAAGATCAAGAGCATTGAATATTAAACAGTACTGAATATTATAGATCCTTAAATTGCTCCTGTTGTATTGGTTTGAACGTAAAGTAATAGCTAAGAGTCTCAGAAAAGTAAGTTAAGAAAATATCTCTGAGGCATTCTGTAGTGCATGCCTCAGGTGAAGTCAGTGTTTGGAAATGATTCTCTGACTAGAGCATGAGTGTTGAGAACCATATCAACCCTATATCTGTGGTAAGAGGAGTCCTTCATGGTGCCAAAATACATGATTTTATTTTGTTTTTTGAGCAATGTATCTTTGTGAAAGTGGAACTGCTTTCACGCCAAACGCATATTGCTTTGTTACACGTCTAGTCAGCAGGGAGAAGGTTAGAACACTGTGCAATAATGTAAAATCAATAAAATTCTCCTTTTCTCTCCATAATTCAATAAACTTATGGGTCTCACTGAATGCCAGGTCCTGACAGAAAGCCACCGAAGAGCGACCGGATCAAATTTGTGTTAAATTTCTGGTATTCTAGAAGTACCTGGCCAGCCTTATCAGCATAGTCAGTGGTCACAAACACGGCATGCTTATGCAAAATAAGATCAGTAAAAAATCCGTGCCAAGTTAGGGTGCGTGACATCTTAGGGCACCCCCCGTTATATGTGTTATGTCACATGGCCCAACCTGATACCATGTTAAAGACATGTGTCTTATCTCAATGTGGAGGGGGAACTGATAAATGCTGGCCATGACCATAAAACAAAGGAATCAATACAAGTTCTGTCATGCTGAAACTGCCATCAAGATTTCAACGGCTCCAACCAGTCTGATATGCTATTGCCAGGGTTTATCAGCTTTGGCTAAGAACCTTCAGGAATCCATGCTCACTGTTTAAATCACATTGTGTCGCTCCGGCTGGGCAAATTTGATTGTTTGTTTAATGGATCCATCTCTTCTGCTTTCTGGGAATCCATTGATGAATTATGAAGGATCAATATCTAGTTGTTGTGCCAGAGGTTGGAAAAGTCATTTTAAAGCCTCCCCTTGAAGCCTGGATTTCCCTGACTCCTATATCAGAGCATGCACTGATATGTTTGATCATGTTAACTTTCTTTCAACTTGCTCTAGCCAGAAGGTACAAAGTTAATGTACTTCACATGGGGAAAATTAACAATCCCTTATTTTAGATATACTGGAGCCCCTCGACTATAAAATTGACTCACTTTTCCAGTAAAAAAAAAAAACATCTGTAGAATCAACTTAAATAACTCATAACTAAAAATTAATCTGTAGAATCAACCAACACAACCCCTCGACTATAAAATTGACTCACTTTTCCAGTAAAAAAACAACAACAGTAGAATCAACTAATAACTGTATAACAGTTGGACCATGTAAGAAACCGTTCAATGTCATGTAGGGCTTTACCCTTAAAGCTAAAGCTTTTCCGGTCCATTGTGATACCAACAGCTATACTTGCACGTGAATCCTCAGGAAAATCACTGCAGAGATAGCACAAGCACTTGACACGTACCACTACAAATGTCTCAGAACAATCTTAGGCATCTCCTGGTATCATGCAACTATTGAAGAACTCATGCAAAGAGCAAAAGTCCCTCCTATCAGTATAGCCGTACTGAAAAAGAGACAGAGTTTTGCCGGGTATTATTGTGTGGAGACTGCCGCATCACAGAACAACAAAAACTGCGATGATTTGGAGAAGGTTACCCAAAGTCACCTCATATTGAAACTGGCTTAAACAAGTTTGACGGCATGGCAGTAGCCGAACAAGACAGCAACCTCTGAAGAAAAAACCGTTCAACATGTCGACCAATCTGCAACAAGTTCTAAAGTCTAGCTTAAAGGAAAGGGTTTTCAAAATTAGATAGACAGAAAAATGTTTTTGCATAAGTGTACATCAATTTTAACTTTAATGGCGTATTCAGGAGGTCAAAGAATTCAATTCTCGAGGAATTCAAAGAAAAAAAGAAAAAAATCCCAGCAGTTATTACACACAATGCCTAATGACAAAGGTTTGCCACATTTTCAACAGTGGTAGGTACACCCGACTCAAAGGACGTGTCATTTTCCACAGTAAATATGTTTTGATATATTTCCTTTATCAATCTTGTTTAGTGACCAAATGACAGGTAATACAGAAAAAGTATTACATATTACAGTAATATAAGTATGGGCTCAACATATTGTATTTGTCTGGTTCTTCTTCTCCTCCTGACAAATCTTCAAATGGCTACTACTCCGCCATTTCTTAACCAACCGACCTGAAATTTGGTGTGGAGGTTAAGATGGCAAATACCCCCAGACCCTTTTTTAATTGTTTTGAAACAGGCCTTAAAATCCATTTTATGGAGGTTTTTTGGGGCATTTTTAGACAATTTTTATATTTTGGGCTCCTGTGCCCTGGTATTGCTAGCAAGTGACCTGAAATTCGGTACAAGGGTGCCTTGAACATGTCCCTACAGGATTTCAATCACAATTCTGGTGTACATCACTTCAGAATGCTTCATTTTGGGGACTTTTGGACCCATTTTCAGACCAAAAACAGGCCAAAAGTGGTATCCACGTTCCATGTTCTATTTGCTGCTGACCAAGGAATCCATGTTCTATCTAAGGATCCCCGCGTTCCATTTGCTACTGGCCAAAGAACACTGTTCTATTTAGGTCACCTGAGGTCATGTTGCAGGTAAACACGCAAGCCTTTGCAGTAAGAAGCTCTTGGCGTCTCGCAGTGTAGTAGGGGTGGCGCAGATCCCGAAATTTGTTCTCCGGCCCCGTCAAAACCGAAAAATGCGCCAAATTCAAGGCGTACGATCTGATACATAACGGTCAAAAATCGCTTATAATTTTATACCAGTAGTTAAAGAAGGTTCTTAACTCAATATCTGTGAAGGATTTACTAAAATACCGTCAACCATAAGCGAGAAATCGCCCATCGGGTTACGCGCATTTCGCCCGCGGGAGCAGGTGCACCCGCTTCCCGGTCACGCACTTGGGGAGGGCCGGCTTCGCGCCGATCCAAATACGGATCGTTACGTCACTCGTAAACAAGAAAACTAGTCGCCAATTTGTAGCCAGCATTACGATCTACAAAATGATGTAAGTGGTCAGCTTGTGCGACTTTCATTGGTGAAAATATTCACATTTTGATTTTTCAAATCGAAATTCCGGAGGGAGGTACCCCTTTAAAAAAAATTTCGACATTGGTATCGTTGGAAAATTCAAGAGATTGTTGTTATTTTGGTACCAAATTCGCATATATTCGAGCCATGGTGGGCTCCGTAATCGCGAGCCAGTTTTGGGAAGGAAGCAAGATGGTGGACGGCGGCCCGGGCGCTACAGACCGCTGTAGTTCGGAGCCGATTACGTCGGCATCGGGCCAAAATACGGACACTTCTATTACCCAAATGCCAGGTAATGTCTTTTTCCAAGTCTTTACGTAGTTTAATGTGGGTTTTGGGTTATTTTTATGTCAAATTTGGCCGCATGATTATCGGTAAACACTGTTGTTTTTGTATGCCGCATGGTAGCTCAAATAATTTGAATTTGCCGTTTTAATACGTGGATTTTCGTGCCAGTGGTTGCATGTATGATTACTATAAATCATTTTCAACGCCCTATGGATGCATTTGGTTCCTGTTTTTTTTTGCTAGTGCCGTAATCTAAACTTAAAATGCAGAAAACTGTACTTGCTATCCTCACCTTCTGACGTCACTGCTAGGGGGAGGGGGGCGGCGGGGATGCCCAGCTGCCCTCTACTCGAGTCGTAGTTTCCGTTGTAATTATCTCCATGAAAAATGGAGATATTGTTTTGGGTGTGTCTGTCTGTGTGTGTGTGTGTGTGTATGTGTGTATGTATGTATGTGTGTATGTTTGTGTTTCCGCACCACTCCCGTCAGCATAACTCAAGAACCTCTTGATGGATCACAATGATATTTGGGATGTGGGCGGGTGTTGTGAAGCCGAAATTTAAGGTCGATTTTTGGCCCCCTGGTATGTGACCTTGGTACTGCAGCAGAACTGCAATTTTTGTATCTTTTGACCTGGACGTGCTGTGGTCTTGATTTTTGGGTGGCAGATAGCTTGTGATGTAATAAAGAAGTGGTGTAGGTTTGGGCCCCCTAGCAGCTTCCTCTGAAACTACAAGGGCGTTTTTGTGAAAATCTTCTAAGGAGAATAACTGAACGAAGGAACAACGGATTTCCATGATATTTAGTATGCAGGTAGCTTAGATAGAGATATACACTATGAAGTGCAAATTATGCTAATTGGGACTTAATTTGCATAGCTAATGAGGAAAATCTATATTTGCAGTGTTTTCCATTATCAGACTCAAATACATGTAGCTTATGTAGTTTATGGAAAGTGGGTCATCAACAGATACCAATTATGCAAATAAATTCCTAATTTGCATAATCAATGCAAAACACCATATCTCATTTAATTGGAAAATTATAGGACTGTCAATATGATACTTAATAAACAGATAGCTTAGACAGAGAAATACATAATGAAGTGCAAATTATGCTAATTGTGACTTAATTTGCATAGCTAATGAGGAAAATCCATATTTACAGTGTTTTCCATTATCAGACTCAAATACATGTAACATATGAAGTTTATGGAAAGTGGAGCATCAACAGATACCAATTATGCAAATAAAGTTCCTAATTTGCATAATTAATGCAAAACACGATAATTCGTCTAATTGGAAAATTATAGGACTGTCAATATTGCAACATGTAAGTTAGATAAAGGTGTTTATGACCAAGAATATATTATCCAAATGTGTAAGTCATTTGCATGAATAGAATTGTTCATGGAGATATGAGGTCGTGGAACTCTTGTTTATTTTATGAGTAGAAGTATAAACCTCACTTGACAGAACTATGCTGGTCTGTTAAGTTTATTAAGTTGTTACATTTATAATGAATGATAGCCTTTATTATTGTATGCAATTACCAGTACTACTTAGTATAAATGTATGGTAGCTAATGGAGGAAATAAAGTACCTAAGTATCCAAGTTTCATATTTATCTCATCATACATTGTTTGAAATTTGTGTCTGCCATGTGCATGTATTATAAAGTTTGAATTTCAACAGACGTTTTCTCTTTTGACACAGGAATGAAGAGAGTGAAGAGGAGGAAAGTGATGAAGAACCAACAGAACTGCCAGTGAACTAGAAGACGAGACTAGATATAATTTCTATTTGCCGTAAATAACTGTAGTTTTGGTACATAACGAAAGAGAACTTCAGTAACTTCTACCCTTGTAGTGATCAGCATGTGTGTCTTGGTTATCTCAGCTGGATAGAGAAACCATACAAAAAGTAGATTTAGCTTTTGTAGTTGATTCAACTGTAGAAATAGTTCCAGACCAGGGAAGCAATGGCCACCTGTTCCATGATCCAGTTGTCTGATTCCCGTAAAATTGAAATATAATACATGTACAATACAATACAATAAATACATGTACTTTGCCACTCAACTGCCCTGCAACAAGAAACGAAATTCCTGCAGTGAAAAAAGGGGAAGAAATGAAATGAATGCTGGATATTGAATTGTCGGACCAATATTGCAGATTGTACAAAGAATGATATCAGTGTGTACAAATGTAAATATATAGCATTGGGTAATACATGTAGTTCAATATTTCTGGATCAGATTATATTTTTGAGGCTAAAATTGGAATCAGCATGTGTCTAAACCTCTGTGTACCACGTTTTTTTCTTTTGGTGTATCTTCAAGTATAAGGAAGATATGCAAGTTGCATATTTAATTAGCGGATGCACATCTTATTACCTCAGGAAATCAATTATTCATCATAATTCATAATTTCTGAAGCAGATATATAGATTTTATGGCCGCCATATTTAGATTCAGCATGTTACAGAACCCATGTATGCCAAGTTGTTTCCTTGTATATTGTACGGTTACAGAGATATCGCAATCTTGCATATTTAAGATGTCCTGTGCCCATGTCCATTTTTTCCCACTTTTGGTGATATTTTGAGATGAGAAATCTAAAGAAACGATGAAGGCAAAGCTACAAGCTTTAAGGACTTGTTAATATCATTGTAAATAAAGAGAATGCAGCTTATTTGGTGCTTCTATTGTGAATTATTACTGAGTTATGACAGTTTTAAGATATTACATTTTAACGTTTTTTTACGGATTCCAGAGAATTTGAGGACTAATTCTCAGACCTTTGAATGGCCGTAACTCGCTAACGGTATGTCCGATTTTGTTGAAACAAAAAACATTCTGTTTCTTTCACAAATACCTATCAGATGACACCAAGTTTAAAAAGATATGAAGAGTTTGAAATTTTTGTTTTTGCACGGGTGATTCTGGAACAGTCAATTTATGCATCGGGAGGGAGATTGGCAAAGTATGATGCTCTCGCAAATGTTGCCTTCCAACATGCAGGTAATATTTCTATGTGCCCAGGAGTTATTTTGGGACAGCCCACTTCTTGCATGAGGAGGAGTATGGGCGAAACATGCTGAATTTGCTCTTAAAGCAAATGACGGCCAGTCTAGTTCTATACTTCTATTTTGTATTATGTTTAGGAATTCTTGCCATACTTTGTACCATGTACAATTGTCGTGCAATAAAGTTCTTCTTCTGTAAGCCCCCTACTTCTCTGCCTATATGTCTTTGCCACCTTTCTGAAACTAACCATCAATCAAGATGAACACATCAAGCCTATTCTGTAGAATCACCAATATCAATTTGACATTGACATTCCCGTTGAATACAGGATATGATGGCGTGTTGACAAGTGGCCTGGCATATATATTGGCTGAGTGTACAAGACAACGTATGCTCGAATCCTTCCATGTTGGCAAGTTGCCTGACAGCATGCCTTGCCTGTAACGTTAACTGACATATGCTGGAAATGATAATATTACTCAGTGATATATCATCCCATGAATAACGAATGATAAAGCACCTGATCAGTACTACAGCGTTGTAGCTGAATGATTTCAACTTCAAAAAAGATATTATATTTATGTCGTAAAAAAACATTGTTCTGCCTGAGGAAAAATAAGCCTATAATTCCAAACAGTACATGAGAATACAATTATTATGATCTTGATTTTTCATGCCACGTTTTAAAGAAAACATTAAGCGACACTCCACTAATTATAACAAACTTTTTTTTCGGACAGCATTCAAGTACTAAAAGAAGACACAAAAATGGAGAATCTTCCTTTCTAGTCACCCATATTTCTTGACTTTGACAATGGATCCTAAAAGACAGAGAGTCTGGTACAAGTATAAAGAATATTCAATACATGGCATCTGTTAAGTAGTAATTTGAAGCATTGGAGAGATCTGCAACAAGGATGACAACTGGGATCAACAACTGCGTGTGATCAACAGCTGCATCAACATCTGTTAATCTCTGAATTTCAAATAACTAGTCATAGGATGAATTAGTATGTACAACAGTACTGTTACAACAGTACTAGTTAAAATTCTCCCTGCGGTATTACCCTAAGGCTTGTAATGCTACCAAATTAGTGGCAAAGGCTACCTCAGTTGGGATAGGGTTAGAGAAAGGTCAGTGCACTGGTGATGAATTACAATGTATGTGCACCAAGGTATCCCCTATAATAGTTAATATTCTAATGCTAAGGCCATGCTAATTTATTTTGTTGCTTCTCGGAATAGCCTGTCCTTTTTTTTCCATTTTGAAAAAAAAATGGGTCACTTTTCCCATTCACAAATTTCAACTCTCAATTTTACTATCTGTTCAGTTGTAAAACTCAATAGCCACCAAAATAGATTATAAAGGCCTGCACATACCTAAAAAGTGTGGCCACGTTGATCATGATTTATAATTTTTCATTTATTAAAACTATTTCTCAATATCAATCCATATATAATATGGTAAAAGGTAATTTTGTTACTGAAATTATAGTACTAGATGTGTAGATCAAAGAAAGAGGTGCATGGCATAAATTTAAAAATGAGCCATACAAAGCTGAAACTTGAATAATCATCTTATTCTTTATGTTATGTAAACCGTTATGTTCATCCCAGACTAGTTGCAAAAATTTTTTCACCCTGTTGCTCCAATTTTTTTCTGTAAAAATCCGAGAAGCAACAAATAAGATTGGTGTGGCCTAACCGAGAAACATACACTTAAACAATGTTTATTGTTAGAACATTGTACTTTACACCAGATGTAACTTTAGACATCAGGAAGACTAGAATTTTCATTTTTCACCAACAGACATGCGTGTACATGTGACGTACAGGCCGTATACTATTGATGGCTATAGGTGCCACAAAGAAAGGGACCACAAATCATTTTGGAAATGAATATGATTATGAATGAATAATTCATTAAAGAGTCAAAGGCAGGGCCACTAGTACTAATATCTCAATACCCAGTACTCATGGCATGTCGCATGTAATATCTTTCTTCCCATGTTGTGTGAACTCACTGTCTGGGCATTGTAGTGCCAGTAGCATGTTTGTTTAGGAGAATAACCGGGACAGTATTGTTTGTATTTAATAACAGAAACTGGAGAAGTGAATACAGTTGAGCAAACTTCCATACAGTATTCAGAGCATATAACAATTCTTTTCCCCTGTTGCTTTACTGCCAGGCCTTTGGGGTATAAGAGGCGTGTTGGTCGATAACTAAATATCTTAAACACCTGGAGGCATATCATTGCCTGCTTCTTTATCAAACACTGCGCCTTTTGATAATTCAGCAATCAAGAGGATTTTCCATTCGGATACATTTATTCCCAGCCCTTCTGGGCACATAACAATCAAACATTTATGTCACTTGGGAGTGTACCTCTCGTTAACTGAAGTTTTTCTTCCTTGCGGGTTGGATCTTAAACTTCATATCATTTAGAATATTAAGTACGTGCTCATCAAAATTTTATTACATGTATGTGCACATATTGGATAACTACTGGATTGATGCTTGAGAATTCAACAAAATGCGGAAGTTATAACCATTATGGTTAACTTTTAGCCAATTTTCATGCACCCTGAAGATCTAATATATTTGCAAGATCAAGAGCATTGAATATTAAACAGTACTGAATATTATAGATCCTTAAATTGCTCCTGTTGTATTGGTTTGAACGTAAAGTAATAGCTAAGAGTCTCAGAAAAGTAAGTTAAGAAAATATCTCTGAGGCATTCTGTAGTGCATGCCTCAGGTGAAGTCAGTGTTTGGAAATGATTCTCTGACTAGAGCATGAGTGTTGAGAACCATATCAACCCTATATCTGTGGTAAGAGGAGTCCTTCATGGTGCCAAAATACATGATTTTATTTTGTTTTTTGAGCAATGTATCTTTGTGAAAGTGGAACTGCTTTCACGCCAAACGCATATTGCTTTGTTACACGTCTAGTCAGCAGGGAGAAGGTTAGAACACTGTGCAATAATGTAAAATCAATAAAATTCTCCTTTTCTCTCCATAATTCAATAAACTTATGGGTCTCACTGAATGCCAGGTCCTGACAGAAAGCCACCGAAGAGCGACCGGATCAAATTTGTGTTAAATTTCTGGTATTCTAGAAGTACCTGGCCAGCCTTATCAGCATAGTCAGTGGTCACAAACACGGCATGCTTATGCAAAATAAGATCAGTAAAAAATCCGTGCCAA
Organism: Branchiostoma lanceolatum; assembly: GCF_035083965.1. NCBI lineage: Eukaryota > Metazoa > Chordata > Leptocardii > Amphioxiformes > Branchiostomatidae > Branchiostoma > Branchiostoma lanceolatum. The sequence goes on from NC_089729.1 coordinate 17,458,397, forward strand.
GTTAGGGTGCGTGACATCTTAGGGCACCCCCCGTTATATGTGTTATGTCACATGGCCCAACCTGATACCATGTTAAAGACATGTGTCTTATCTCAATGTGGAGGGGGAACTGATAAATGCTGGCCATGACCATAAAACAAAGGAATCAATACAAGTTCTGTCATGCTGAAACTGCCATCAAGATTTCAACGGCTCCAACCAGTCTGATATGCTATTGCCAGGGTTTATCAGCTTTGGCTAAGAACCTTCAGGAATCCATGCTCACTGTTTAAATCACATTGTGTCGCTCCGGCTGGGCAAATTTGATTGTTTGTTTAATGGATCCATCTCTTCTGCTTTCTGGGAATCCATTGATGAATTATGAAGGATCAATATCTAGTTGTTGTGCCAGAGGTTGGAAAAGTCATTTTAAAGCCTCCCCTTGAAGCCTGGATTTCCCTGACTCCTATATCAGAGCATGCACTGATATGTTTGATCATGTTAACTTTCTTTCAACTTGCTCTAGCCAGAAGGTACAAAGTTAATGTACTTCACATGGGGAAAATTAACAATCCCTTATTTTAGATATACTGGAGCCCCTCGACTATAAAATTGACTCACTTTTCCAGTAAAAAAAAAAAACATCTGTAGAATCAACTTAAATAACTCATAACTAAAAATTAATCTGTAGAATCAACCAACACAACCCCTCGACTATAAAATTGACTCACTTTTCCAGTAAAAAAACAACAACAGTAGAATCAACTAATAACTGTATAACAGTTGGACCATGTAAGAAACCGTTCAATGTCATGTAGGGCTTTACCCTTAAAGCTAAAGCTTTTCCGGTCCATTGTGATACCAACAGCTATACTTGCACGTGAATCCTCAGGAAAATCACTGCAGAGATAGCACAAGCACTTGACACGTACCACTACAAATGTCTCAGAACAATCTTAGGCATCTCCTGGTATCATGCAACTATTGAAGAACTCATGCAAAGAGCAAAAGTCCCTCCTATCAGTATAGCCGTACTGAAAAAGAGACAGAGTTTTGCCGGGTATTATTGTGTGGAGACTGCCGCATCACAGAACAACAAAAACTGCGATGATTTGGAGAAGGTTACCCAAAGTCACCTCATATTGAAACTGGCTTAAACAAGTTTGACGGCATGGCAGTAGCCGAACAAGACAGCAACCTCTGAAGAAAAAACCGTTCAACATGTCGACCAATCTGCAACAAGTTCTAAAGTCTAGCTTAAAGGAAAGGGTTTTCAAAATTAGATAGACAGAAAAATGTTTTTGCATAAGTGTACATCAATTTTAACTTTAATGGCGTATTCAGGAGGTCAAAGAATTCAATTCTCGAGGAATTCAAAGAAAAAAAGAAAAAAATCCCAGCAGTTATTACACACAATGCCTAATGACAAAGGTTTGCCACATTTTCAACAGTGGTAGGTACACCCGACTCAAAGGACGTGTCATTTTCCACAGTAAATATGTTTTGATATATTTCCTTTATCAATCTTGTTTAGTGACCAAATGACAGGTAATACAGAAAAAGTATTACATATTACAGTTATTTTTCACTGCCATGCCAATAAAAAGCATAAATTTACTTTTATGCTGGGCAACAATTTGTAATCATAAATTGTACACCCCATGGTAATATTTTTCAGATAATCAATAGATTTGCTCCATTTATGACATCATAGGTGATCAATTACAGTCAGACTACAAAAAAATAAAAACAATTTGACAATTAATACCTCTTGCAGGCAGTGTTGATAGTTTAGAACATTGCTTCTGCACCCCGACCAATCAAACCACGTGAATCACATTGAAACTCGATTTGATTCGTATCAGCCATTTTCCGACAAATCGCTTTGAAAATTCTAAGTTGCGTTAACGACTACATCTGACAAAACAAACTCGCCAGTGAGATGGTGGAAGGTGTCAGCTTTCCAAAGATGTTTTCAGATTCAATTTGACAATTTTGGCACTTTGGAAGTGATTGAAAGCGACCGCGATTTAACGTTTAGAGAAAAGTAGCAGAAACTATTTTTTTCTAAACGTTAAATCGTGGTCGCTTTCAATCACTTCCAAAGTGCCAAAATTGTCAATCTGAAAACATCTTTGGAAAGCTGACACCTTCCACCATCTCACTGGCGAGTTTGTTTTGTCAGACGTAGTCATTAACGCAACTTAGAATAAGCCATTTGTTAGAAAATGGCTGATACGAATCTGAGTTTCAATGCGATTCACGTGGTTTGATTGGTCGGGGTGTTCTGGGTATGCATACTGTCTCCCTATAGGCCTTACAGTAATGGACGACACTAGCATGACAATGATGTGCCCAATACTGTGGAGGTCAACTAAACCAAATTGGAAATGCATGTTACCATTCCCGGGGGTGCAACAAGGTAATTACTAAGTCATAAGCCGGGATCCCAACACAGTATTGACGTATACTCAGTGCTCTTGGGTCACAGGCAGATTTTGTGTCAAGTGCATAGAGGTACGGATTAAAGTAGTCTGGGGCATCCACAACCTATTTCATCGGTAATAGGTTATTTTCATGGGATTTTGTCTTACTCCATCCTTTATTCACATTGTGTATGACAAACCCACCCATATTTGTAGACAAATCAGCACTCTATGGCCCTCAGAATTGTAAGGCAATTTTCTAGAAAAGTTCTGTTTTATTATTAATATAGAGACAGTTTTGGCTATTTTTCTTCAGATGACCTCTGGCATTTTACAAAAGCTAAACTTTTCAGTGACATCGTATCGTTTAATGTGCTTTATAGATAGGGTGCATTTCGATCCTGAACACTCCAGGACCTGTATTGATTAGATCAACCTCCTTGATTAGATCCACATCAAATAACGCCAGGCATCACCAAAGTAGGCCAGTTTATCTCTGTGTTCATTTGAGGAACTGTCTGACCTAATGTGCGTCCGTGCGTAATTTATCACATTTTGAGGTAAAAAATTTAAGAGAGAAAGTTTCACTATTCAAGATTTGGTGACAAATCAAAAAACAAGTTAACTCAAAACCTTAGAATCTAAATGTAGTGATTTATGTTTTTTAATTTTTACTTGTACACATTTAAGAGAGAAAGTTTCACTATTCAAGATTTGGTGACAAATCGAAAAACGAGTTAACTCAAAACCTTAGAATCTAAATGCAGTGATTTTTGTTTTTCAATTTTTACTCGCAAATATAGAGCGGTGAGTATGCCAATGAAATCTGGCTTAAACCCTTTTCCGTACGATGAATGAAAGCATTGTGGTATTGATGAATTAAAGAGCCTACCTCACTGAATCAAAGCCTTTCTGTTCAGCGGGTCATCCCCTTCTGACGACAGCAATTCAAATTTCACTCAAAGCAAAATCCTTACGTCTTAATGCTCCTGAATGCTATCACCTCCGCACCACTCAAGTCAAGGATGGTACGAATGGAGCAAAACAGACATTCATCTCTCCCAGTTCCTCACACTTGAGCAAGTTTCTTTCTACAGCTCCTTTGGGGTTCAGCTGTCGTGAAAAACTGACCTTTAGATTTCCTTCTCCAGGCTGTTTGATGTCAGCAGAGCACTTTGCTTACGTTGGTGACTAATGCTTGGGAGATTTTCTTCCTGCCGGGGGGCTAAGATGGATTCACTAGCCTACTCTGATGACAATCTCAATACTCTGTTCTAGGCTTTTCTTTTGTCCTGCAGGGTCCATTAATGTGTTGCTGATAAGGTGGCAACAGCGCTACGGACGTCACACGAACATTAAGGTCTAGATTGGCGCCCTTGAAGAGTGTGGCGCCAAGTGAGGTGCACCCGCAAGGACCACAAACAGCGTACCCCCAGATCCAACGGATTCTCGTAGAGCGAGGTATTCAGTTGGGAGCACAGTTGCTCAATACTCGGAGTGCCCACAAAACCACTAATAGTAGACCACAAGGTCCCCTCACAAAGTAATTAGGTAGACAAGTATGTTTCCCGTTACTCTTGCAACTTAATTCACCCATCCACTGGTCTGAACCACAGGAGATACGCAACTTAAGTGGTGGGCTTGAAACCAAATGTCAGACGACAAAGCAGATGCAAATTGTCCACATACTATTGGATTTCTTGCGGTGCTTTAGATGGTAAGCTTAGGTTCTGCATGCACACATGTACTGGTAGGAAGAACAACATCAATCTAGTCACAGGAAATAGCATTAGGGATATACGGAGGCTGGCCAAAAGATCTGGGTTGAGGCTGGATAAGCTTGCAGTGTCGGTACTTTTATTCTCTATCACCAACATAATGATGCATAGAAAAGCACTTAACTGTAATTTATTAAATCAATCTCATTGAGAGAAATCTGGATACCTCTGGGACACACTCCCTTTGAAAAGGTACTGCGAAATGGAGATCTTATATACGTTTGTACTGGAGGGTATAAGATGCATTATGGGCTGTCTCCAGCCTTACATTTTTCTATGTGCCATTCAGTATTTGTGAGCCGATGATTTTTGTTGTTAAAATCTGTCATTTCAAGCTTATGAAAATACATCTCCATCAATTTCATTTCATGAAGTTCAGATTTTTGGGACGAATGGTAGACAATTTTTTTCCCGTCCCAACAAGTGAATTTCCGTCCTGGGACGGAGGGACAAGTCCTAGAAACAGCCCTCGTTGTGACTCTTCGAAAAGTCAGCAGTAGAAAAAACGGCAAAAACGTGATGTTAAAAAGGTCAGATGTAGAAATCTATGCCACGCCATCTGCGAGTTGTATGCCGGCACACAAATCTATATCTTACTTGTCTCATCCTGAATTGAACTGCATCCTGATTACATGGTATGGCGGTGATTATTGGAGTTTAGAAGAGTTATCGGCTGGGAGGCCATATACACAATGCCTTGCAATTATACTGCCATTCTAGATGGCATAGGCTGAAAATCATTTGGTATCTAAATACTGTAATTGCACATATGTGCACAAATTACTCTTGTGAACAGCAGGTAAGCATACTAAGTATCTGTAACAAAATTTATCTATTTCATATGTTAATTGCTGGTTTGTCGATAGGCAGATAGCTTTTTTTCAGTACCGGTAGTATATGTATTAGTGTCGTACCTGGTATGGGCCGTTATAATGTTCACTACGTGTGTTTTGGACTGGTACAGTATTACACAAGCTTCTATACTTGTATCACATGGGCTTCCACAGACTAATTGGAACACCGTTTGAGTGCGTCGCTGTCAAACATTCAAATACTGGATTCGGATGTTGGAATTCATGTTCTTACAATGTTCTGTTTGATTACACCAAATTTTCTCAACTTTTGGCGCATTTTGCATTTGCATTTCTTGAATGGGAATGATATACAACATATTCTCTATTTGCATGCACAGCACATATACCTTCAGGATACAAGTACTTAAGCGCAAGGCCATGGACATAACCAAAAATGGCAGTTTCCCCAGATGTGCTCCAACAAGGTCAATGTTAACTCCTTGGAACGCTCCATGTTTTATTCAAATATTAACGGCCCCACTACATGGAAGGCTGCATGTGGGTAAGGAAATTGTTTCAGGCCTCACATACTCAATTACTTGCTAACAGACCCTAGCTGTCCGTCATGTCATTTCCGGTAACGTTAAATCAATAAGTTTGCCTTGATTATTGGTAGATTCGTGCAGTGCTTGCAGTAATTCAGTTATAAGAGTCCAGATAAATTGTCAGTCTTTTAAGGATGTGCCTTTTTCGTACTTAACATAATTCTAATTTTTTTACTAACATCAATGCTATGGAGGAAAGGGGAATGTTGTTAGAACAAGTCAATAGCATTCTTGAGGAATGAAAGTTGTTTTCGAAAAGACGTATCACATTGTCAAAAAAATCGGGTCATCCATTGGACTGATGTTCTTACTGATAATATTTAAACGCAATAAATGTAACTTAACCCGGCACAGTACAAACTGGAGAACACAACAAAGCGTCAATGAATTGTCTTCACTCACGTGACTATGAGGCAAGTACTGAATGGTGCCAGGTAAATTTGAATTTATACATAGGAAGTTAAAAGTTAGTTAAAATCCTCCCACACCATAATTGATGTATAGGGCGGTGCCCATCTCCGTTTCATAGCCCTGGGGCCACACTGTGGTGCAATCACTGCAGCAGGGGGCTAGTCCACTGGCAGTGGAGTGTGTTCAACTTCCATACTGTTCATCAGTATGTACCATTTTTTTATAAAGTCTTTGGTATGACTCAATGCGCCTCTTGTCCAGAGGTGTCCTACCTGGGGCTTGAACCCCAGTCCTTCTGTTCCAAGTAATTTGAACCAGATGTGGCAGAGTAGCAGAGGTGCAGACCATTACACCACAGGGACACCCCTTATACATAGGAAGTATAGTCACGTAACTTCTCGTGTAAGGACACGATATACATGCAGATTTATAGGTCTGAGTCTTCCAAGTTCAAGCGCTGGTATAGCAGCTTTGACATCATGTGCAACCTCCCTATACATACAACAGGGCACCTATGATTGACATTGGATTCAAGCTACCAGGAGTGGATCTCTCCTTGGTGCTGAAGTTATGGTAATGAGTATGTCGGTTGCCAAGCTGCTGTAAGTATCATTCTAATGAGCAGATTCACTCAAAAAAGCTTGTACTGAAAGGTCTATATGATGCTCACAAGAAATGGAATAATATATATCAAAATAGCCACGATATTAATACCAAGAATGGAATGCTGAAACAGTGCATGTAGCTGAATGGAAGGTTTTCAAGAGCTGTTTCTTCTAGATAAAAGGAGAAGTACTGTAGAAGTTTTCTGAAGAACCCATGCAATTTCATTTCAACTGCACCTTATTCAACACAATAAATGCTTCTGCCTGTCCTCCTATGAATATCCATAAATAACTGCGTCTGAAACTGTATGAAGTTGCACTGAGAAGATGCGATTTCTGGAGAAGTTTTCAAACATTCCCTAGGCCACGCCAATTCAATTTGTTGCTTCTCGGAATAGCCTGTCCTGTTTTTCCAATTTTGAAACAAACAAAAATTTGGTCACTATTCCCATTCACAAATTCTATCTCCCAATTTTACTATTTGTTCAGTTGTAAAACTCAACAGCCACAAAAATAGATTATAAAGGCCGGCACGTACCTAAAAAGTGTGGTCATATTGATCATAAGTTTTAATTTTTCATTTATTAAAACTATTTCTCAATATCAATCCATACATTACAAAAGATGATTTTGTTACTGAAATTATAGTACTAGATCAAAGAAAGGGGTGCATTGCATAAAATGAGCCATACAAAGCTGAAATTTGAATAATCCTCTTATCTTTTATGTTATTTAAACCCTTATCTTCACCCCAGACTATTTGCAAAAAATTTCATTTCTATTTTTGTTTCGCCCTGTCACTCCAATTTTTTTCTTAACAAATCCGAGAAGCAACAAATTAATCAAAGTGGAATGGCCCTACGTGCACATTATTATGTGTTCCAACTGCTAACAACTCCACTCAAAACTTGACAAGTTTGTAACATTTAGTCAAATAACAAAACAATGTTTCAGGTGCTCAATAACAAAAAGGTCAAGGTGTCATAACATTCAGTCACAGCTTTGATTTTCTGAAGGGTCGGTTTATCTTTTTCAACTTGAATGAAACATTATAAAAAATTGACTACATAGTTTTTACATAACGGTACATCTTTCTTGACACTGGCATAGTCATTTAAATGAAGCCATCATATTTTAAAAGGTTGATAGCATACTCGCACAATACAATGGCAAGAAAAGCTTTCAACACATATTCTCTATGATATTTCCAAAATCATTCATCTTTCTCAGAATATACACCTACAAAGTTGAAGCCCTTGTTTGACATTGCATGGATTCTGAAGGACTTCTTTATTCAATGCCATTCAAAGTAGAGCTGTGTACCAGTACACTGTACCAATACAGTACCGGGTACAATCAATTTGGTACAGGTCCAAAATACCTGAACCTTGGTGGACCGGTACTGGACCGGTACTAATCAGGTCAAGCCTGACTCAGGGGATGGCCACTTTGACAGATAAAATTACTATGAAATTATGGTGGAAGTGCACTAAAGCCACATCTATACTATACTCCAGCACATAAAACACATTTGCAGGCTGGAGTCAAATTTTCATCTGTGTTTTCATAAAAATATTACTTAGCACAATTAAATATTATGTTGTTACCAGTTCAAACATGATTTTGTCCGTATTGAAAACCTACCATTTTCTGAACAAGTAGTTTAGGTACAGGTTCAGGTCCGGACCTGTACCTAAACCCGTGTACCTGTACCTGTACCTGTAACCAAAGTTTTACTCTTGTATAATACCATCACAGTCTGTAAGAACTCATATAATAAAACAGAAGTAGCATTTTGAAGTATAGCTACTCGATAGACTTACTATGAGAAAAAAATGGTATATTTTGGCAGGACCTTCAATTCGGTAATTCCAGCAAAACACAAGTCAATTCCCTTGCAATCCTTAGTAAATATATGAAGATAAAATGAAAAGTTTCATCCTTTATTCTCCTACACCTGTCCGTTGGTACAATCCGCTTTTACTTGTATGTAGATTTGAGAGACAGTACAAGATGGCACCCATCAAAAGGACATGTGATCCTCTGTCCCTGAGATCTTCAGGTATGCGTTTTCGCTCTTATCAATTCAATTCAGACACATTCACACCCGAGCCTCATGACACATGAACTGTGGACTGAATAACACTTACTTTACTTCGATTTTTCTTATCTTAAACAGTCATCTCCCAATCTCCCGTCCCCTTTTAGAAGCCATGAATAACAACATGAAGGCTGATTCCATTAGGCACTCCTGATACCAAGCTACGCGTTGATAAGCAGCAAATTTTCAACCTGAATGTCAAAGTGACAGTTGGGCCATTAACGATTTGCATATACGTCACAGGCCTTATTGTCGTACTTTTCTAGCGGGACACATGCTCTTAACGATCTGTCGGGAACACTTGATTCTACATGGAACCTTGATTATTTTCAGCACAATACATTTGGGCTTCGCTATTGATTCCTCATTAAGTCGTGGCACAATGCAGGTACTTTTACAGTTGACTTTATGATCGAGCTTCCGAAGATCAATTCATCTTCCTTATCTCTCGGTGCCTGGCAAACTTAAGAAGAGATAAGTGATGCAGCAAATACCGTGAGCAACAACTTTAATTGCTTCTCCGACTGTTTGTCTCCATCTAACTGCTTATGCTTGACTTTAAATCCAATATTAGTGAAAGCCAAGGGAATATTTTCAATTAGTATGAATTCAATTACTGTATTCTCATACTATATGAATTCACATTCATTGCTGATAATTATCATACTTTATATAGAGTTGGTGGTTGAATAAGGGAAAAAAAGACAGTCTCACATTACAATTTTTATCAAAGACACTCGATATCTACTCTCCAAGCAGAGGTTGAATGGGCAGATCGTCACCGTTTTATCATATGCCGTCATTTTTTGTCGCTAGCCCATTCTAACTAGAATCATATGCCGTCATTTTTTGTCGCTAGCCCATTCTAACTAGAATGGGCTAGCGACAAAAAATGACGGCATATGATAAAACGGTGACGATCTGCCCATTCAACCTCTGCTTGGAGAGTACTCGATATCATACAGTTGTAGATTGACACTAAAAGTGACCTTTTTTTTTACTCAGTTGTCGCCACTTAACAAGACCAGAAGGTCACTTCAAAGATACGGGTTGCATGACTAAAACAGCATCTCTTCTCCCGAAGTCAGGAACATCAATTCTCAAAAACAATTGAATTCTAACCCACAAACCAAAAAAGATCAATTTACAGGATTCACATTCAACAATGGTACAGTTTACATTTTGCACCACAATTAGCTTCAATGAAGGTTAGACATCCAGGTAAAAAAATATGCAAGATAACAGATAACAGAAAATAAATTGATTCACATGCTTAAAATTCAATAACTGTACAGTTTACATTTTGTACCACAAAGCTCTTGATTATTCAATGAAGGTAAGACACCCAGGTTAAGAGACATGCAAGGTGATAGTTACTAAAAGAAACTTAATAAACTTTGCTTAGCATGTAAAGTTTAGTGTTCTGTCATACAATTTGGAATACTCTTTCAACTGGTTAGTATCATGAATCTAGGCACAGCAACACAAGTAAAACCACTGGATCATCCATGCAATATGCACAAGGGCCCCTCGGGTGCCCACACTCATCACGGCCAATATGATTTCATATTCCTCAGACAACTCTCAAGTTGAACCCATCTATTTATCATCTCCCACACACACTTGAGCAGTCTCTGTAGACTTTGCGCTCGTGAATTTGTCCATATCAGAAGCTATGGACATGATAGAATCTGTCGGAACAAATGGATGGTAGTGTACGGGGAATTGAGAGGAGAAATGTCATATCTAAGTGCTGAATTGCCTCACGTGTAGCTTTGCCCTTTGAATTTCGCAGCTCTCTTTACTGCAGCTATAATCTTCCCTTTCTGTCATGAATCTATGATTCAAAAGCACTTAATATTATGTTCCATTATAAGGATTGTTTAATCTTCTACATTTGCATGCAATTTCCTACTGTGCCAACAACAATCTTTATTGACAGTCAACAAAAGTATTCTGTGACTTTCGTAAGGTCTTCAACAATTTTTATATAGAATACAACACGGGGTATTCTGTTTCACCCGGGGTACCAGTGTGATACAAGTAGAACACCGTGTGATACGGAAAATTATCACACGATGCGGAACACCCGTATCGAACGTTTTCGCGGCCCAGGTATGACATAAATGTTAATATGGACGAACCTATAAGGATCCCACCCCACAAAGACTTCTTCACAATTCACTGGGTTAAAAACAATTAAGAAGATATAATGCAAAATGCTGTTTTAAATCTGATTGAAGTGCAATGGAAAACCATTATACATGCACTGTAAACCCCACCAATTACACAGCTTTGTGCTTTCCCTTTACTCCCAAGATGTATTACTATAGGCAGTTTGCTTGCTTGGTTATGATCTATTTCATGGCATGTTCTAGCCTCCGTTGCAGCCTCCCTACAGTTGTTTACTTTTAGTTATTGTTTTTCTATTAGGCCACACCATTTCAATTTCTAACTTGTCTACAGAATTTAAAAAAAATGGTAGATAGATTGGAAAATCAACAGGAAAACAGAATCTCAGAGGAAAGTCTATACTTTGGTGCACACAATTTCAGGGAGTGAACAGGGTCAGGTGCATGTTTTCACCCTAGCCTTCTGTTTACATGTTTTTTTTGTTGCTAAAATTTTTTAAAAATCCGTTAACCAAGAAATTGAATTGGTGTGGCCTTACCGGTATAAAATTTTTTCTTGTTACAGGCAGGATAGGGAATATGTTAACGTCACACTATTACTGTGCTTACCAAGTTTTCAGTCAATGTGCCTACAAAAGGGATATATAAAAATTTTCATGCAAATGTGTTTTGTGCCATTTACCCTGCATGTGCAGATGACCAATAATTTAAAAGTTTTATTTTTCAAATTCCATGTCTCTATCATATTCCTCTCAGTATGCGAAAAAAATTGCATTTGGTTACAATGGGAGAAACTAGTTAGAAGTCAGACGGCATGCCAGATGGAATGATCAAGTCGAGTTGTGAACGTCCACCGGGAATACCTCATTCACCTGTTGGGAATCTGGGAACAGCTTCAATTCCGAGAGGTTTAAAGTTGGAAATTACCCGCGGCGCTTCTCGTATACGACTACGGGCTGCGCGTACGCCATGAATGCCAATTGCGTGAATGACGCTTCAACTGCCTAGAGGTGATATTAGAAGCAAGTATGGTGTGCAATGGAATTTTTATGTGCATCACTTGGCCCACCAACCTCTGTCATTCTACGTGTTGTGATGATATTGCTGGCACGGAATATGAAACCATTTCTGAAGACTACGATGCCTCATTTATAACACATTACCTTGGGAATGGCAGTCATGTATCAGCCCTACCCCTACATATAAGCTCAGTCTATTGCTGTAGTTACTTTGAAACGCACAAGGCATTGAAATTAGGATTTAACTTGCATCACCACATCTCAAGGCTGTATTCCTCTCTCACGAAACCATACAAGTATGGATTAACTTTTATCGTTGTCGACTCTGACAAAAGAGCAACACACAAAAGGAAATACCGTTCTGGAGATGAACAAAATTGGGTAGATAGCAGCCTTACAGACAGAATAGCATACAGTTGCTCAAAAGTCAGTCACAGGAAAAGACCAAAAAAATAGAAGAAAAAAAAGTTCAAAGGAACAGCGCAAGCCAGCTTATCCAAAATCCAACAACTCTATTGCATGCCTCTATCAGTGAGCTTTCATCTAGTTCGGCTCCCTTTCAAGTTAAAATTTGATACCATTTTGTACTTGGAATATGATACAAGATGCAAAAATATGATTTAAAAGACAACAAAACAAACAAAAATTAATTTTTTTTGTCTGCAAATTCGAGCGATCTGTCAAATAATGATATTATTATTATTATATTAATAAAACATTATATTTAGTTGCTCATTGGTCACAGCCAGGAAAGGGGGTGTCAAGAGCATTGCCTCAGAATATCCCTGCCCTTATAACAGTTACTGAAGTATAACTGATGGAATAAAGAATGCCATTTTAGGTTTCTATTCTCTACGAGGGTCTATTGTTATAGATAGTACAACAATCATGTGTGTAATAACAGCAATTCCAAATGTAGTTTTATGAATAATTCACAGGGTAGACATTTTTCTTTTTTGATAACGTTACCCTTTCAGTTCATAAGAAAGTAAAGCTACTCATAAATTGATATTTTTTTACTGATACCAACTTGATCTACTATCGACATTGAACATCGCTTCATCTGTATGTATTGGAAGAAAACTGTTTAAAAGGGCGAACAATGAGAATATGATTTTGTCCAATTAGAAGATACACATGGGATGCATTATACTATGTAAAAGTTTTTATTCAGTTTACAAATTTGGAACTGTTTTGCAAAAAGTTCATACACAAAGTAATGGGTTTCATGGAATTGCCTCCAATGCTCTTGAAGCCTTAGGGCCTTAAACAATAAAACTTTTCCTGAAAAACAAACTTGATTCATACACCTTTATGGAAAGATAGATGTTCCAGATGAACCGTTCAGCAATTTATGTCTAAATCTAGATCCAATGCACCCATTGAATCACATTAAGTGCTTTCCTTACCATTAGGGTGGGCAGTGACCATAAAAGTAATAGCAAGTAATCAACAATGACCTTGAGAATAGCCATCCTCAAGGTGAAATAAGAAATAGTACTTAAAGATACAAAATGGATACAAATACAATGGTGCGCTCACAATTAAAATTAAAAGTGTGTATGATTGTAGAATTTTATACCCAAAAGCTGCAAAAATTCTGAATTTAAAAATCTCCATTCGGATTGACATCAATTAATGCAATTTCAACATCTATGTATTAACATGATTATTTTACATTTCCAGCTTAACAAACTAGATGGACAAAAATACTGAATAGCAGCTCATTTAAAATCAATCACTATGAGCAAATGATATCTAAATTAAGACATTTTCAACGAGTCTTGGGTCAATATTTTTGTCTTCAAATTAAAGTATGTATACTATACAGTACATTGAAATAGAATATACCTGTGACTTGTAATGGAAAGACAAAGAGGTCATAACACATTAGAAAACACACTTCTCTATATTATTCCCTTGACTAATTCTGAAGCAATATCTTGCAGATATAGGGCTCCTCTAACATTTTATGGCATACTAAAAATCTTGCACAGCTCAGACGCTTCAAGCCGCTCCTGTATTTACGCCAATGCCATAGAGCTAAAAGTCACGCAGACGTCTATGATAAGTGAGCGTTCCCTGGGGATTTAATCCCGGGAAAGGGCGCATCTAAAAGGCAGCTAAATATCATAGGTTCACACTAGTCCCCAATGGCTCCCTCTCAACTGCAACCACTTATAGCAAATGCACTTTGTTTTCTTAACAGCTTTGTCTTATGCAAACATACATTCATAAATCCTAGCTCCCAGAAAGCTTACATAAACCCAGAGCCGTGTAGAATATGAATGGCACAACTGATGCTAACAGTCACCAGGAGATTTTGTACTTCTAAGAAATGATGAGCAAAGAATTTACTTAATGAGTGTTTGGCAACGGAATGTTTATCATTTACGGTAGTAACGGTATTCTATATTTTGTTGGGTTGGGAGTTATCAACAAAAGTGCCGCAAATTGAATACTAGTCATCTCATCTAAGATAGAACAAGCAGCCTTTTTTTTCTTTCACATTCAAGTTCAAGAAAAGGAAAGTAACACAACCATGGAGAATTATTCTGAATCGAAAATTTTGCTTGAAATACTTTGTGTGCAACCAGCTTGCAGACCCTCTATATTATCCTGGACTCCACTTGAAATATAATGTCTTTAGCAAATAGCAAGGTGGACTGAAAATAGACTTCCTGCAATAAAGAGTCAATGATGAAGAAATTTGTTTTGGTAAAACAAAGTATGTGCACGTATGGATCTTGGAGTGGACTCTTTAAAAGGAATGTATGTCGAAAATGGGATAATCACAGTCACAATGACCATGTTGACATAGTTGATCAGCAAACACACTGGGTAAATAGCAAGGGGTGACCTGTGAACAATTAGGTTTCGTCTAACTTTAAGCAACATGTGCTGGTATTACGATTGAACAAAATCATTGATTTATGACAATTCACAGTCAGTGTGACAATTTTCAACTTTACAAATTTTCATCGTAATTTGCAATACTAAATGTCCATATGATTTGTAATCATGTCACAACATCTCTGTATATCAAAGGGGGTGAATATCCTATACTCTTGGAATTGGCTTATGATGTTAGTATGAATTTTTTTCAGTGGACTATTGTTAGTTCCTTTTGCAAAATATGAAACAGCCCTTTACTGAACAACACTTATTAATATTTACTATATCTGAACTCATTGGAATAAAAGCATTTGTCTGATGTGTTACATTTTATCGTCAGACATTAAAATTACATTTGGTTATTAAACATTCATCACGCCATGGTGATAAACTCCACAGCGACCAAAGCTTCCAGCGGTGTTTGTGTGGATCACTAGGTGTGCCTCACCTTTCAATAAGCACAATAAACCTTACAACATGACTACTGGAGTGTGGATTATCATAAAGCATTACCGGGTAACTAAGGGAAGAGCTCACAGTCACAACACCCACTGTAGTGAAATTTCAGGGCATGCAAAAGGTTTTGCCTGGATTCCTAAGTCTAACAACTGGGAACAATACAAGATACGGTATACAGTATCCACACAATACATGACTGCAGGCAGTTTTCACACCTTTTGAGGAAAGCAAGGTGTTCATTTCACCATACGCACTTGCCAGACAACAATTTCAAAACAGTAGACATCATTTACATGGATTACATGGACATCTTGAAAGGTCTTAGAACATTAGGTTCTCAATATTGCGATCAAACTTAAATTATAGAAATGGAAAATTGAAGCCATGATATGGCATCAGTGTAGAAGATGTTTGGAAAGATCAAATTTGAAAAAAAAAAGTAAAGGCCAAACATTGATGGCATACCTCCTACTTATAGTTCATTGAATTCCGTAGCACAACATACAGATTTTGGAGAAAAAACAACACTTGAGAAACATGATTCCAAAGATATCCAACCATTGCTTAGTTTACCTACAAAGAGATTATATTGTCATTGGTCTAAAGAGAACATATAGACTGATATGTACACTAGAATATTAATGCAACTCCCAAGAACTTACCTGGTATATTGAAGATAAACATAGAATTGTCTTTAAACCTCTAGTCCACAGAACTTTGGGTTTTCTTGCATCTGAGCAACATCACCACTTTTGCCCAAATTTTCCAACAAGAAAAAGACTTCCATACGATGTAAGGGTTTGTTTCTGTTTTGTTTATTTACCACCTTCCCTTATTGTAAACAATGCCAAGGAATATCAAGCTAAAGCTTTGATCAAAAGCCATCATCTTAACCGTGTGAAAATAACTCTAACAAGTAACGTTACATGTATTATTTACAGTATGCACATAGACTTGGAAACATCATTTGAATTTCGAAGGCACGTCAAGAATGCCTACTTCTTCCCCCTGTAAGGTCTCTATATCATAACGTTCAAATCACTCCCCTAGACCATTGGAAATCAATTGGATGTCCATCAGACCGACTGGAATTCCTGTGCCGGCCTCTTTCCGCGATGGCATACATCTAAGACTACAACGCTTTAGTCATGCACAACCACCCTTCGGATTGTAGAAGGAGGTAGAACTGGCCCCATCATCTTTAACTGCGCTGCTGACATGATCAGAATGTAATAGACATATGGCCAGAATGGGAGCAGGGGGGCTTTCCGTTCATAATCACAGTTGTCTGCTTACGTTTGAGGAGACAGACTTGCAGTACTTACCTGTGTAAGATCGCGTTCTTCGGTCGAACTGGCTTGAAGGGTATCGGATGATTTCACCGTTCAATGACGTAAAACGGCTGAGGAACCGATCCGAACTTATCACTCTAAAGGATCGCCCGGTAGGTTCGGGACGGTGTAACACTATGCGGCACAGTCACCTGTGCGTAAAGGTGTAACATAACACACCAACATGCACGTAGACTGTGTCCATGACAACTCCAAACAAATTGAAGATGCTTCTTGGGTACTTGATACGCAAGAGTCGGCAAGACGATTTTTTTCTCGATTTCTTAGGATTCTAGCATTATAACTCGTGTTTATCTAGCGTTACCTACCTTAAGGTTGCCTTCTTTCTCAAGCGTTTTCTCTTGCGTTGAAGGCAATGTTGCGATTGTATGAAGGCGGGTTGTAGAGATGTTAAGGCGGCGGGCAGGTTGGATCAGGTAGCTCAGGTGGCGCGCGCCGCCGCACGGTTTGCTACCCGGGCCGCAGATGATTGGTGTGGTCAGGGGTCAGCCCCGCCCATCTACTCGGCGGGACGGATGAAATATGACTGCAGTTCAATCAAGGGTTGAAAGAGGTCGCTGCTACACCGTGTTGGAAATATCTGTCCTTGGTTCTGAAGCAAACTTCCATTACCAGGATGTTTGGCTACAAACCGCAAGAAGGTTATATTGGTACTGTCAAAAATAGTTAAAATTTGAATTTTCAAACAATTTTTGGCGTATCTTACTACCTGGATGTCTAACCTTCATCAACGTATTTGTACTGTCGTTGTTTCTTTGCTTTGGGGACAGGATTTTAGTGATAACATGCACACATGTTGTAACGTTAAATGTCTTGACCAAAGAAATAACGGTGGAGCATTCTGCTCTTTTTGTGTTTTTCTGATTCCGCAGAGTTGTAAACAAATGTTCGGTAGTTACAGAAAAACTAGTCAACTTTGAGAAGTTTAGAGATGTGTTTTGCAAAATGGCTAATGTAATGAAAACTATCTGCCAATAATTCTATTGGTGAAAAATACTCTTTAAAATTATTTGTTGTGAACGTCTCATTTCAAACATAACCCAGCCCCAGCAAGATCAAAGGACTCAAACCATGTGCTTTTGGAAAGTTTATTATATAAACTTCACGTGTTTGTACAAGAAATATGTCTTAAGACAAAATACAGTTCTTATCGTAATGTGCGACTTCAGTAGATATCCTTAGCACCATCTGTGCTGATCTCAGCTCTTTCCAAAGTGTCTTAGAAGATAAACGGTATATCCAAACTCAGTCCAAATACCAAAGGAAAAAGAGCATCTGTTACACCTACTACTGAGACACTTAGCGATAAGACTATTCGCTTAACTGCTAGTAAACATAACGTGTTTGTTACGTGGATACTAGAGCACCATCGCTACTACAGCTCAACTATTATGCCCGTGCAAACAAACTGGTACAAAATCTACAGGTCACCAAGTGACTCGCATAGCTCTGACATTTCAAAGCAGTCAGCTTTGTCGTTGGTGCTCAATGTCCGCAATCCTTTGCTCATTAGAAGTCCGTTCGATAGTTACAAAGGTCCATATAGGTAACACCGACTTCCAGTGGCCTCTGTCGACTTGTGTCGGTACTGCAGGGTGGAAAATGGAAAAGTCTATTAGATGTGTGTTTGAAGTTAGTGAGTCTTAGATCTCAAAAGCAGAAGACTTTCTTCGTAGCAAGATAATTCACTCAAAGCAAACGTACCCATTTTGTTGTCCGTCCCGTGAAGTCCGCTAGATGGCGTTTCAGCTCCTGTCGTTAGAATTCTTCCTCTTTCTCTCTGTGTTTTGGAACTTTGTGACGGTTATCCTGACGTTTCCACACGGGTCGAAACGTTGACTGTGCAGCTCTTGTTCGCGTTTCGTCCTGCCTTTGCCACTTCCCTGTCCTGAAGCCACGAAAAACAAACAAACAAGACGTTAATGACAGCGAACAACGTGTCTATAGGGCTATTCGAATCCGTTCAAAGAATTTAATTAGCTGTTTCTAGCTTCCCTGTTCGGTAAAAGTTCCCTTTTCTATTTTAAAAACATATCCTCTTTTTTAAGTTAATGTCCGGAGGGTTTCCTCCCACTTCAATTCGTTTGAATTTTTCTGTCGCCATAAAAGGAAGAATGTCGAAAATCAGTAATCTCCCAAAAGCAATGCGCTGGAACAGAAGGACGACCAACTTGCTCGCCTAAAGCACTTTGAAGACATCGGTGGGATGTTTGGAACGCGCGTATCTTGTTGTTGCTTCTTAGATTATACGCTCTAGCCCATCCTAACAAATCTATCTGCGTCTGCATCATAGAGTCTGTCAAACTAGGTGTTAGCAGATGATTAATTGTTAAAATGCAATAAACATCGAAATAATGAATACACAAGAATTAAGAACTTTTGTCGTTCAGCTTAATCGAATGTTAAAAGTGCGCTTCATTCGTTCTGAAGTTTTACTTAGCCATGCAACATCCAACAGAGACTAGTTATTTCTCATTTAGAAATTTGTATGACGTTTGATTATCCCCAACGAAAACGAATAATGGCAAACAAATGTAATCTCCAAGCAGATCTACACGGTGCACCGAAAATCGTATATGTTAGCCAGAGAAGTTCCAGTCAGTCAGATAAGCTCGCATGCAGACTGGAGCTTCTCTGGCTAGCATATACGATTTTCTATGCACCGTGTAGATCTGCTTGGAGATTAAAACAAATGGGGCATATCTGTGGAGCTTTAAGGATGTTATCTAGATTGTGTAGCGGAAAGGAATTCCAACTCTTCAAATAACATCCCAACAAAAGGTCACCCAAATTTGTACTGTTCAACCACCGAAGTACAAAAGTAGAGGTCACCACCAGTCACGTGTTCAGAACAATGGCACTATTGTGACTTTCCCAGGTAGAAAATCTTTCCAGCATAAACTAATTGTTTGAAGGTTAAAGTTTATACAATACAGTACGTGACCATGCCACATATACATCCGTGTTTCTCACGAACTAGTCTTCAAGAAATGTTGAATCAACAGAAACATCGCAAAGAATCCCGAAATGAGGGTCTTGGGAATGTCCCGAGTCGAGTATTATCAGGACAAGTATGCCGAAGGCCTTGCTGCCAGACAAAATGTCGCGAAAGAATTTGTCCGTAAAGCCCAAAACAATGGCATGTCGCCAAACAACACTAAGTCTAGGTTGGCTGCTTCGTATACGCCCCTTTTCACAAAGATTTCAAGACGTCTAGCGTTCTGTGGACTGAAATACAGTCAGCAAACGATAATTTTGAAGAAAAAGGCTTATGTGGACCCCCTTTACTACGTAGGGTAAGAGTTAAGACCAAAATATCTTACCTGACGCAACTATTTTGTCAGTGTCGAAGTTGTAATACTCGTATTCGTCATAGTAGTTGCTCTCAAAAAACTGCATACCGTCCTGTGGACTCGACATGTCGAGATTCGTCAGAATTACGCGAGGGAAACTGCAACGAAATGGCCAAACCGCTCCGAAAAGGTGCGAGGTCTGATAGTCTGATAGACCAAAACAACTGTGAGCTCTGTACGCAACCCAACCTGTTTTTATCGTCGACAGCACCAAACAATGATGTCACTAATACGCCGCCCCATTGGACGATCAGTGAGGGCATCTCAACGGAAGGACACAGTAGAACCAATCAGAAACGCTGTTGCGTGGGTGGGTTTGTTTTGAAACATAGACACGGTAGTCCCATGACTGGACTCCTGTTCCACGTGGCGTGTTGTAACGTCCACAATGGTTGATCTAGAAGGTTCAAAGTACCGATATAGTCGCCATGATTCATATAAGCTTATCTTAAGAGGATGACGGCGGCCAATGATTCACCAGGTTACGTGTGTGTTTGTGTGCCTGACGCAACAGGTGTTTTTTTCCACGGGTTTCGGTGAGAAACTAGCGGGTGTGAAGGTTAACAAGGATAGTGTAGGCATGTTTTTCTTCTGTGAGGTAACTTCCTCTTTCTAGGCGGAACAAAAAAGGTTCAAATCGTTGTAAAATTTGACAAACACCAGAGTGCTGCCATATTTTGTCCGTAGTTACGCCAAGGAAAATTACATCTCAACATCACGCTAAGCAATTTTTCCGCCTTGATTAAGTTGATATCTCCTAGCCTTTTTAAGTACCACGATAGCAAAATTGACGCGGAATAGCAGAAGACCAACTACTAAATCGTCGAAGGCTCCTAGAATTTTCCATGGGCACTTCTTCTGCATTACATATTTTTGTTACACCAAGCCGGTACTTTCCCACACCACTCCCTCGGAATTTTATTTGACCAACGCACGACGTATCGGCTACAGGAAAGATAACATCAGACGATAAACAGTGACGTTACAGGAAACCGTTACCCTACCGATCGATAACTGTAAAACTCATAAGAGCTCTTGTGAACGGTAAGAGTCTAACTGTATGGCGTCTGAATGTCATTATTTGTCACAAGTGGCCTGGTGAATATGTGTCCATGCTTCTGAGAAATCTCTTCGGAATCTACTCTCCAAGCAGAGGAGTGGGTCCGGTTGGTTTTGACGTGTTTTTAGGCACAACAAATCATGATTAAGTAGAAAGCCCGACAAAAGCGCATAAAAACACGTCAAAAACCAGCCGGACCTACTCCTCTGCTTGGAGAGATCCCATATCCACACTTCGCCCACAACCCCCAAGGCACTGTGCAAATGCGTTCGGAATTTTTCGTCACTGCCAAAACTCAGAATTTGGGAAAGAGTCAGTTTAACACACACCACTACCAGTGGACGAGCCCATCCGTTGTAGTGGTCGCACAAAGATGTGTGGCCCAGGGTTAAAAGGGCTTGAACACAAATCCAGATGTCATACTAGTCTTTGGTCCAGGTTTCAGTTTTAAGCTTGTGGTCAAACACACTTTCAACACCCCATAATGTTGTTGGTTCCTTCTGAAGTGTTTTAAAAGTGCTCCGTTATTTTCACTCGTCGCCTGTTAACCAGAGGAAACGGAGTAATAGATGAAATACTATGTCGTAGGACAAGGTCTGAACCACCTGTTGGATCATAACGTTTCCGGACACATCCTTGTATTTTCCACACCTACATGTAGGAGGGAGGACTCGTCCAGCGTAGGTTACATCTATAAAACAACACTGTGCAATGCCTAGAATCTTTGAACGCTGTTGGTGTTGGTAGGCGGGATTTGCCACATCGGTCAATATTTGAACTCATAGCGCGAAAAGTAAATGTTTAACATGCTCTTCAACCGGAACGAACAAAACAACTCAATGAGTAGACTCACGGCTATGTATAGACTATGACATATCTAGGCGTAGTAGAGGGGCAAGTACAAAAGTCCGTTATATAGGGGATTGAATTCAAAGAATCGCAGTATTCTGTAAATACAACGTCGTGTTTTACCACAGTAGTTGTGGCATAGCTACCTCGAGTTTTGGTGGGAATGATTGAATCGATAAACTTGATCAGTATGGCTACTTGTATAGCTTTTAACAAATAAACATAACTTCAGAATGGATAGAAACGTTGGCTTTTTTGTCGGTATCTACATATTGGCACATATCACATGTACAGACATATCAATGCAATAGTCCTTTTCTTTTATATCATGACATTTGAATTGAACACATATATGATCAAAATGTCCAAACATATCTGCCATATTCTGAATTTTTGCTGTTGATATTAGAGCCTCTTAACTCTAAATAGACAAAAACCTACTGTATTAAAGGCACCCAGAGCATTTTATGGGGCTTGGAAATATTCTAGTTGCTGTAATCTTTATGAAATTGACATTTAATGCCACTGTTTAACACATTTGCGTGCGGACTTCTTGTCAAAAGTGCTCCAAAGCGATATAAAAATAAGCTACTTGGTGATCTTTTAGTTTCACGCGCCTAGTGTAAATAGACCGAAACCATAGCCCGCCCACCTCCGTCAAAACGTAGAAATGCAAAATTGAAACATAAAAATGCAAATATTTGACGGACATGCAGTCACTCCCTCATTGGTCGAACCGCTAATTGTGATGGACAGTCAGGATCAGTCTATTAGGGCTTGGATTTTCTATCAGTTCTCACCACACAACAACATCGTATCTTTGCTCCTTTGATATCGATATGTAATGGTATAGTGTTATTGAAACTTACTATGTGTAGGAATGACTAGAAATTGGAGGGTTTTGTATTCAAGTTTCAAGTCTTATAAATTGCTATGGATGCCTTTAAAGACCCACTATGTAGTTTTATGCCAATACAGAAAGTAGATTTTCCTACTGTTTCTTTGCATAGCAAGCTTTATCAACTCTATAGAATTGCTTACCGATATTCAGGAAGGGAGGTTACAACATTACTGCACCATACAAACAACTTTAGAAAACTGTTATCCTCCATCCAAAACAACACACAGTGTGAAACTAACACATGGCCACACATGGCTTCTGTACTTCTTATCAGGCTGACCGCCCAGTGGGGGGCCTGTTTACAGTTCACCAGTTTCTGTAAAAAAATCATCCTTACCAGTGTTCTTGCAGTTTTGAAGGGAAAATAACCACACTTTATTGATACCCTTCAAAGTAGACTCTCTAGAATAAATTAATAGTTGCATTATACCCTCTTAGAAAAAGATATGAGTGTTTCCAAAGAAGAAGAGCTTCATGGCATCTGGCAGTCTAACGTGTGCCTAAGTGATTAGACCACCATGGGGGTCCTCCAGTGCACTGGGATGTTGTTGTTTATCTACTATTGAGGTGGTGTCCGGGAATTTTTGTTTTGTTTTTGTACAGTTCACAAATACCAAAAATAGACGAAATAATGACGAAAATATGCTGAAAAGGGGTTGTACATGTCAGTACCTGCCATTAACATTAAGATTTGTTCACAAGAATATTTTCAATTTTTGCGCCAAAATCCTACATAGTGGGCCTTTAAAGCAAGAACTCTTCTATCATCATTGGCCATTTCCGAAAGATATGGTGGTATTATGTCTTTACCCTGTGCCTATTTTTGTTCTCTATCAAACAACATTGTTTGGACTGTATTCAAGGTAAAGACTAAACGTTGTACCAGAATAGCATTATCTACCTTGGGACTTTTACATAACACGATAGTTGAAGAGTTCAAGACAAATTTGAGGAATTCAGAAAACAAAGATCTGATCACAAAAGTGTTAAAATAGCAAATCAGGTTACATCTTTTCTCATTGACTAAATTGATGTTCTTTTTGACAAATATTTAAACATTAAACAAAAAGAGTAGCTACTCTGGGGAGCTTTCGAAACAAACTCTGTCTCTTCATCAACCCGGTAAAGTCAGATCTCATCTTGGAGTTCTCTTGTCACGTGACTTGATGTTGATTATCACGTGACAAGAAACAGTCATATATAGTACGTCACCGGAACGTACTGCACCTGCGCGAAACGCTTCTCAGTGTAATGTGCATAGGGCTTCAGAAAAACGTACCATTTAAGGTCGTGTTCACACATTTTAGGATAATATCCTCTCGATAGTTTGCAAATGTTGTGTAGAAAAATATATTTTATGCAACGGGAAAAATTATGATGCAACGTTTACCAAACATCCAACAGAAACCTGGGTTTTCTGTTGTTTTCTGTAGGATGTTTGGTAAACGTTGCATCGTAATTTTTCCCGTTGCATAAAATATCTTTTTCGACACAACATTTGCACAGAAGCGTTTCGCGCAGGCGCAGTACGGTCCGGTGACGTGCTGTCATATACAGGCTTGAGATAGTGACGCCCCCTGTCCCTGTTTAAGGAACTGCGGATAAATTGATGTGCCCTTATCAATGTTGAAAAAAAAAAGACAAAACAATGTGAAAAATTCCTTATGTGTTTTATCTAAATTCATTACATAATGCATGATAGTGAAAATGAGAATACACAAAATGTAGTCACAATATAAGTCTACCTGAAATCTAACATTATACTGTACATACATTGTGGATACCATTAATAAATATTTTTATTTTATGTTGAGAAATTGCACTGCCCAAATTATAGGACTCTTTTAAAACATTCCTTTCATTCTAGTTAGCATGTCCTCACTTGAACAAAATGAAGAAACTATCACTAACTTTCCAATTGTATATGCATACCACTATAAGGCCACTCAAATTAATTTGTTGCTTTTCGGATTTTTCCAGGAAAAAATTGGAGCGACAGGACAAAAAAAAATTGAAAAAAATTTTTTTGCAAATAGTCTGGGGTGAAGATAAGGGTTTACATAACATAAAGAATAAGATTATTTAAATTTCAGCTTTGTATGGCTCATTTTATGCAATGCACCGCTTTCTTTGATCTAGTATTATAATTTCAGTAACAAAATTACCTTTTGCCATGAAATATATGGATTGATATTGAGAATTGTTTTAATAAATGAAAAATCATAACTTATGATCAATGTGACCAGCCTTTATAATCTATTTTGGTGGCTATGGAGTTTTACAACTGAACAGATAGTAAAATTGGAGTTAAAATTTGTGAATGGGAATAGTGACCCAATTTTTTTTTTTTTCAAAATGGGAAAAACAGGACAGGATATTCCCAGAAGCAACAAAATAAATTGGCCTGGCCTAATAAGACTTTGTGTATCTATTTCAATATGACCTAATAGTAATACAGAGTACATGAAACATGCACTCTCAAGCAGCTTTCCCATAGTCTAATTATAATGATAAATATTGATAATACATACCACACACCATCGCTATGCAATGCTATGCAACATAAAGGTAAAATTGATTATACATAACAAAAATACATGATTTTGGAGATAATACAGTCACTAGGTGCAGAGCTATGATTTTAGCTTTTTGTTACTTTGATCATGCAGACAAGTCAAAGAATCTGTCAATTGTTGCAGAAACTTCTTCTACAGTGTACTTGATGTATTTCTCCGGATTCTTGGTGAACTGCATGGGCTCATACCTGGAAAAAAGTCAGACTGTATAAGAGTCTTGTCTTACAGACAGATATATGCAGTATATCTTGAATGTGTTCCATGACATTTCAAGGCTCTTATATGGATTGTTCCAAAGTGAATTTCCAAAAGTACTCAGTTAATCCAGTAAGGATGACATGCAGATCAAAATATAGCACATTCGGAACAAATGAATTACTGTAATTCCTGCTTCTTTCACTGTAACTTTATGTTCACTGTTTTCACGGTCACCTCTGTACCATGAACTTATCATCACTGTGAAAAAACCTGTTGTTATTATTTATGATTCCTACAAATATCCGTTCTGTAAAACACTTGCCGCCACCGTGACGTTAAAGTTGAGTGAAAATGTCCATTTCCCTTACACCGTGAAATTTTGCTACCGTGTAGATAAAGTGAATTACAGTAACCTAACAGAAAATCTGTAAGGATGCACTAAATAAGTGCAGCGAATGGTTGAAATACATTATCAATCTGAAATGATCACAAAAATCCGCAGTAATAAAACGTGGGTATACTTCTCTCTGAAGGCTGTGTATGCAGGTAGGATGAACTCCTTGTTTTCGTTCCGGAGCGACTGTCTCAGCTCTTGATCGGGGATAGCGTAACCTTTCTGGGTACGATAGATGTCGTCAAACTCCTGGTTGAAACCCTACAGAGAAAGTACACATGTAAATAAATAAACAAACAAACAAACAAACATGTCAGATAAGGTGAAATGGCTGGTAAATGTCTGGTTCGATCACACAATATTGTTTAATCCAAACTCCAAAACAAAAGATAGTATTAACTCTTCAATTGTCTAAACAGCTGTGGCCCATCTAGTACTACGAGGGGTGATCAATAAGTCCTCGGCCTCACCCAGAAATAATGTGCACAAATTAAATTCTTTTGAAAAAAATTTAAGGAAAAGTCTTTTATGAATGTCTACCAAAACTCAAATCATTGTGATCATTACCAAGTCAGTTTTCCAAGCAAACATGCAATGAGTAAGGAAACAAGCTACTGCCAGAAAGAAGTGATGAAGAAATAATCGACAGACCTTAAGGGATTGACAAAAATACACTTGTCTTACCTTGAACCTATCCTTGATGGTCTGCCGTTCCTTGTCCTTCAGCTGGAATAAGATTTGAACAACATTCCTTTAAGACAAAAGCACCTAGATATGTTCATGACATTATCAACAACGTAAGTGGTAACATAAGAAAGGAAAGCTGTGGCTATAAAAGCTACTGCAATTTGAAAGACTTATAGTGGATTTGGACTATTCATTGAATATTGCAGAATATTGAATATCATCGAGTGTTAAAAAGGGATGGTTAGTGCGCTCAATGCTAAATGTGCTAAACCAAACAGGTGAAATTGTTTTTAATCTAAGGAGAAAGAGTTTCTATAGAAAAGCATACAATATCTTGGTATACAAAGAATAACGTTTGATTCTTCTTGATTTTTCTTAATTACAATAAAAGTTAAACATTTTGATCTACTGTAAAATTTTCAGAAAATCATAATTTCTAAAAACTGATCTGTGCTCTAGCAACACTTTCTTGCTCCAGTGCAATTACAAAATTATCTAATTTCTCTAAAGATATATACTGTAAATGAACATGCTGGGCATTTATGTGAAAAATATTCAAAACATAAGGCTCTATATGACTACAGTGCTTGTGAGCTAAAGATTCGTTGGCCTCGTTTACCTTGAATTTCTGTGGAATAGGACATTGATGAGGCTCGCTCACAGCAACAAGAACAAAACACACACACAACATACAAAATGGGTCAGGTAGGCCTCCTGTCTCCCCCTAACGGTACTGCATGCAAGTTTAGACTAACTACAAGTATGACAAGTACAAAATGATGCCATTGCTGGTAGTAACTTATCTAATGCATGCTTTTAATGTTTTATATCATGGTTGAAGGTTGCTGACATTAGCATAAAGTGAAAAGTACAACAGTTACTTCTTTACAAAAAAAACTATGCAGAATTCTTCTAATTCAATAGTAAGACTTTTATGGATTCAATATGTTTGAGATTTTGTGTCAGAAAGAAATTCCACAAAATGGCACCCTCCTTAAAGCAGGACCCCTACCGCTCGATTCGTCGTTGGCACGCTCGCGTAGGGGCCCTGTGCTTCAGCAACGGTAGACACGGTTCTGGCGCCGTTGCCACCAAAACAGCTTCAGCCAATCAGAGGGCTTGCTAAACCTCATCTCAAGCAAAAGCGCAAAGGACGCTGGGAAGCTATCAACCAATCAGGTTACGTCTCACATCGTTACTTTAGGTTCAGAACAAATTAACCGCCAAATAAGGATAGCTCATTAATTATTCATGAGCAACTGTCAGTAACGTCGCCAGAACCATGTCTACCATCGTTGAAGAGCAGGGCCCCTATGCGAGCGAGCCAACAACAAATCGAGTGATAGGGGTCCTGCTTTAAGGAGGGTGCAAAATGGAATCTATAACTATAACTTTAATAAAGAAATTAGTACAATGTACTTTGCCCTAGACTGTAAGACATTAAACTAGTGTACTAGTAATGTACTTTGCACTAGATTGTAAGACATTAGTACAATGTACTTTGCACTAGACTAAAAGATACTGGGGAGACAACAAGCCTTCTGTTTTGACACACACAAAAATCAAAAATGAACACTGTACAATACAATACAATGAAATGAATTCACATTTCATGCAAATCATTTTCATGCTTTAAGTTAGTAACAGCATGCCACATCATCCATATGATGCATGCAAGAATGGAAAATAACAAAGACTCATTCTAGCTTTCTTCTATTTTGAATTGTAGGGGAGTGCAATTTTCTCAAAGGAACTTGGGGAAAGATACTAACTAAGATTCATTTCATCTTGCCATACCTGTACTATCCAATAATTATTATTAATATCTTTACAATAAGGCCACACCAATTCAATTTCTTGGTTAACAGATTTTTAGTTTCAATTTTAGCACAAAATAAATCATGAAAACAGAAGGTTGGGGTGAAAACTTGCACCTGACCCTGTTCACTCCCTGATACTGTGTGCACCAAAGTAAAAATATTCCTTTGAGATTCTGTTTTCATGTTGTTTTTCCACTAATCTAGCATTTTTTTATAATCTTTTTTTATTCCGTTAACCCAGAAAATAAATTGGTGTGGCCTAAGGGTTGAAGGGTTGTACTGACATGGTTGGATTCTATTATTAAGATTTGGGGTTGCGTGAAAGGAAAATACATGTTTGGTACTGGGAGTATTAGAATAACGTTTGCAAAAATGAATTGACAGAAAAAACATAAAATGCACAAACAATCGAGTTGAAAATTCATCCAACTTCCTCTCCACAACCCCATCTCTTTTAATCCTTCCTGGTGTATTTTGTTGTTACTACGTGTAGTTGTGATGAGAATAGACCGTACCTTGCCTATCTGGTGTATTTTGTTGTTACTACGTGTAGTTGTGATGAGAATAGACCGTACCTTGCCTATCTGGTGTATTTTGTTGTTACTACGTGTAGTTGTGATGAGAATAGACCATACCTTGCCCATCTGGGGGGCAGCTCTCTGCTGGGACACTGTCTTTCCACTGATCTCCAGGATGTGACGTAGGACTCCACTCCAGCTGAAACAAGAGTTCCATGATCTCATAACTGTGAAAACTGTGAGTTCCCTAGCCTGTGTTTACACAAGCTCTCGGCCGGAGGTTACTGACCCCCATCCCAAGGGGCTGGCGGTAACAGGACCGGCCGGCCGCTAGGAGCGCGATTTGTCAGGCTAGTGAGTTCCCCTGGTCTGTGAAGTCTGATTTAACACCTATGAACTGTACTTTCTGCCACTCTGTCATGTCTGATGTTTGCAGTCATCTTCCCACTCACTTCCTGACACTCTACTGGCGGTGTATGTAAACAACTATGGACAAACACAAACATTAACAAGCAGACACATCAAAGACTCTATACACAGAGTTAATAACCAAACATCACCAGTATTAAAATTGGCTGATTTTCAATCTAACTCCAGATAAGAGTCACAAAATTATTTTGGACATTCTTAGTCTTTGTCACAAATGTGACACTCACTTAAACAGTCTATCATTTGCAAAGGTGAGAGAACTAGCTATGCTACAAAGCATTGACAAAAAAAAACAGTGGCTGTTACTAGTGAGTTTTACTAACACTAAATGGTCTTTGATCTTCAAGAGATCTGCTTTTGAAGACTGCTTTTGAAGACAATCAAGGGTTTGGCATTTGACATGACAATTTTACTAACTGGCCAACATATCCTATAGATTATATGTTTTACTATAACTCAACAGTAATGTCAAACCTCTTTGAGTACAATCGCTTCTGCTCTCTGATGATGTCTTCATAGTGCTCTTCAATGTCACTGGTCTGCAGCACCACCACTCGCAGCAGACCGGAACTGCAGGCAAAGAAGAAGCTTATCATCACTTAAAGTTATCTTTTGCCTTTGCCTATAGCTAGGGGTAATATAGCGAGCTAAAGTCCAACACTACAACTCTTAGGGATACCCCCGTGAATAGTTTCATCAGGTTGGTAAGTCACGGAATAAAAAGACTCTTTTTACACAATCAAGAGATTAATTCCACCAACGTTTCGGTGACCATTTGTCACCTTCTTCAAGGCAATTCTGACTAGTCACATAGCAATGCAGCACAGGTGTTGCTGCTTATACATAATGAGATGCATTTCCAAACGCAAAATATTTACATATGTACAAACACAGGAGATGACATCACTATGCGGTCCCAAACGTACAGAAGTGTAACACATACACAACTATCGATCAAAAAACAATGCAACAATTGTCATCTATATAATTTCTTAAGGATGTGGTCCTAAATCTCTTGGTTGTGTAAAAAGAGTCTTTTTATTCTTAGGGATACCAGTTGACAATATACTAACTACAGTTGTCAAAGCCAGGTGCTGATGTGACCAACCTTTTTAGTGACTTCAGGATGTAGTGATAGTTATTCAGGAGGAAGATGGCTGTCAGGGCGGGGTCATCATATCCCTTGGCCTTATTCTCCAGGTTCAGCTGAAGGGCCCCCAGGACCTTACCTGGAGTGGAGGAAGAAATGAGTAAGAAAAGTCGTGTGGCGTCGTGTGGCGCAAGTGGTAGAGCACGCGGCTGTCAAACAATGGGACCCAGGATCTAATCCCTGGTTGTGCCCAGAGACATGTCCGAACTTGCGCCCCGACGTTGTGCCCTTGGGAAAGGCACTTTACACGACTTTCCTCACTTCACTCAGGTGTAAATGAGTACCTCGCTCATCTAGGGTTAGGGACGTCCATCGGATAGGACGTTAAATGGAGGTTCCGTATTTGAGGAGAGTCACACTTCAAGCACGTTAAAGAACCCAACACACTTATCGAAAATATTAGGGGTCCTTTCCGGTGTGTGTGGATCATATAAATCTGTCCGGATATGCAGCTTGTACGCTTCAGTACAAACCTGGTGTGTTACGCCTTCATGCAGTTTACTGGGCATGCAATACAAACAAACAAACAAACAAACAGACAAACAAACAAACAAACAAACAAACCTCTAAAGAATCATGTGATAAAGAAGGCAAGTATGAGTACTTACCAATATATATGGACAGCTTTCTTTCATTGACTTCTGCAGCCTTCAATTGGCCTGGGTCTGAAAATTTATAGTGACACAGCAGGTGACTAACATCTTTCAGAAAGTTGAATTTGCTTTCCTTAAAGGCACCCAGAGCATTTTATGACACTTGAAAACTGGAAATTGAGTTTTAGTTGTAATCTTTATGAAATTGACAATTAATGCCACTGTTTACCACATTTGCGTTTGGATTTCGTATCAAAAGTGCGCAAAAAACGGCACAAAGATAATCTACATGGTAATCTTTTAGTTTCACGCGCCTACTGTAAATACTGTAGATACCATAGCCCCGCCCACCTCCGTCAAAACGTAGAAATGCAAAATTAAAACATACAAAATGAATGCAAATATTTGACGGACATGCAGTCACTCTCTCATTGATCGAACCGCTACTTGTGATGGACAGTCAGGATCAGTCTATTTGGGCTTGGATTTTCTATCAGTTCTCACCACACAACGACATCGTATCTTTGCTACTTTAATGTCGATATGTAATGGTAAAGAGTTATTGAAACTTATGTGTAGGAATGACTAGAAATTGGAGTTTTATAATTCAAGTTTCAAGCCTCATAAACTGCTCTGGATGCCTTTAACTAAAATCTTGCAATCTTTGCAAGTAAGAATGCTGACTGACTACCATGCAATGACTTTGACATCTTGTATTCATCTGTTCAGAAAAAAAAAGGGTCTACTATCTTCACTTGTCAACATCAACTATTCCATGAAAACAGAAGCTGATACATACGATTAGACAGTGGGACAAACAGTATTCCGTAAGATTCAAATATATCATTGCCATGCATTTCCATGGTCATGCCTGAAAAATTGTCACCTACTTCAATATATCAAGAAAACCTCTTACCAATGTAAAAATTTCACAAACATTTAAACACAAACTATTATCGAGAAACTAGGCATTTTTGGCTTCTTTCAATACAGATCATGCTAAGGCCACACCAATTTAATTTCTAGGTTAACGGGTTTTTATTTAAAAAAAAAAACATTTTAGAAAAACATCTTTTTTTTTTGGAAAATAAAAATCCGTTAACCAAGAAATTAAATTGGTGTGGCCTAAGAAAAGGGAAAAAACTGTAGTTGGAAACAGAAGAGAGATTGAGAGCAGGAGGAACTACACACAGAGGTCTACTTGGCGCCCGCCGGCAGCAACTACAGAAGGAACAGAAGCAGGTCAACATGTGGCATACCACAGGACGTGTCTTAGCAAAGCAACGTGAACGACAAAACTACTGAACGAAATGTGCATTGTTGTGCACAAAAGCTACCACAGTTCAGGATATTCAGCTTTGATTCATAGATTCTGTCTTTCATAGATCCATATATTGATGACGTCTAAAAAAATACATACTTGTCATCTGTGAAGAATAACTATTTCTTTGAAATTCTACAATGTCTGGATGGAAGCTAAATCTACATTACCTAAAATCGTTTTTCTTATCTTTCTTGTATTTCCTTCTACATTTTTCTGTCAGCAAGAATATTATTCTGTATACAAGAATCCCTGTTTCAAGCACAAACAAGAATCCCTGTTTTAAGCACAAACAAGAATTGCATCTAAGATTTTTTTTCTTAAGTTAACTTGAACCAAGAAAGTTCAAGAAAATAATTCTAGTAGAATCAAATTTTCAAGAAAAAATAGCTTATGGAAAGAATCTGTAAGAATACAAATTTGACGAAACCAAAAAAACAAATCTTATATTAAGCCAGAGAAAGCACATTTTTCTTATTTTTCTAGAAAATTCTTATTGAAAAACAGCATGCTAGAAATATTTTCTTAAAATTAGTTAAATTCAAAACAAAAAAGAATAAAATTCTTTGTGTAAGAATTGACAAAGACAAGACTTCCCAGAAGGTTTCTTGAATTTCCTTTGTATAAGAAAATCTTTCTCAACATAAGAAAAGAAGAAATATAAGAAAGAATAAGAAAAAAGATTTTTGCTAGTGTATAAAGTCACGACTTTTAGTCTACATAGTTTATACTTTACAGTAGGGGTGGATACCAGGTCGGCTTAATAAGGTCCAAGTCAAGGTTTAGGTCCAGAGATTTAGGTTCAGGTCCGGACCTGAACCTGGACCTGTCTAGTTGACATGTTTTGTTTTCTTAAACCAATATCAAGCATAGAGAATTAAGACTGACATGCATAACTAAAAGTTTCTTGGTTAGAAGACTTTCAAGACAAACCAGTGTTTGATATTTGAATGTTGCACTTACTTCAAATGCATTTTTGTCAGAGGGGAGACTCAAAACACTTTTCATCAAACAAAATAGAAAAATATATTAGTACTTTGTTCAGTTTTTTTTTTACTCAGGTTTTTGGCTTTCAGGGTTTTTGGACTCGGTTCTTGGATGTAATACAGGTCCGAATCAGGTCCAGCGAACCGGTATCCACCCCTACTTTACAGTAACGGATCTTTACCATATGACATGAAACAAGGTGGTGTGAATCTATATCTGGTTCACTCACCTTGTGCGGCCAACATGCCACCAGCTGTATGCAGATATTCCAGCAGATTTTGAAGGAAGACCATAGCCTGGGATGGAAAGAATCGACACACAATCAAAACTTACGGTAAATAGTTTCCTTCAATTTTTGTCTCTCTATCCACAAACTAGCGTCACTGTTGGCACATCTAGTAATGCCTTTCTTCTAACTCTATACAGGAGACATTTGAGTTAAAGAGAAAGTTTGAGATCGTGATCATATTGTATATTGTTTATTGTTTGAAAGACCTCCATTAGTGAGAGTACATACATATGATACTTCACTACTTTTTCTGGAGTCCTAAACTATACATAGTATTACACAATTATGACATACAATTTACATTGTAACCAATACATATAGAATACAACGTGTTGTATTTTATCTACATGTATGTCATACCCATCCGAGAAAACACACATTTCAATGCGGAATGCGCCAAAAGTTTAGGAAGTTTTGTGTCCTCGAACACAAAACTGAAACATTGATTCCAACCTTTGAATTCGGTATTCAAATTTTCGATGGCGGCGCAACCAGCGCGCTCAAAATGCATTCGAAATATTCTATGGAAGCCTGTGTGATACAACTCCCGAACCCTGTGTGATACGGGAAATTATCACACGGTCCCGAACACCTGTATCAGGCCCAGGCATGACATAAAAATCCTTACATTGCTGGTAAGCTCGTGCACTGTTCCATCCTTGGGCATGTTGGACTGCTTATCTGGGTCATTCTGTATGTAAAACAGGAGAAAGATTTTGATTATTGGTACTCCTACAATCTTTATTCAACATGAAACTGCAATGACAAAACAGGACTTGAGTCTCCTGGTACACTAGGCATGGTTTATGTAATTTACAAACCATTAATTTTTTACATTTTCTGAATAAACATCGTGTGGCGTAATGGATAGAACATCCGACTGTCAAACAAGGGGACCCCAGTTCGATCCCCGGCTGCCCCCAGACATGTCCGGACTTGCACCCCGACGTCGTGTCCTTGGGAAAGGCACTTAACACGACTTTCCTCACTTCACTCAGGTGTAAATGAGTACCCAGCTCATCTAGGGTTAGGGACGTCCCTCGGATAGGACGTTAAATGGAGGTCCCGTGTTTGGGGAGAGCCACACCCCGCGCATGTAAAAGAACCCATCACACCTTACGAAAAAGAGCAGGGGCATGCCCCGGTGTGCAATGGTCCAAAACCTACAGTCGGCCACACATGGGTTCGCCCTTAATAATAGCCTCCAGCTACATGTAGTTGGGTAACCCTGGCACACATGCTGAACCAATAAATAAATAAAAAATAAACATTGGGTTACCTTGATGGAGTCGATGAACTCCTCTAGTGCCTTAGCTCCTGTTGTATCCAGAGTGGACATCAGACTGGGGAGTTTGTGTCCCTGTTTTGTACCCTGTGGGGGGAAACAAGTTGTCATAGTCTCAGCTAAAAGGATGGAGCTCATAATGAGATATCCCTCTGAAAATATAAGCTGTAAATGGGCGTCAGATTTAAAGGAGTCCTAAACCCCAGAGGGGGGAGTTATTTTCCAATGGATGGTAATTTTAGGAAGTAGAAATGAATGTTTTTTACAGTATACGATAAACTACCCACTAGTCCTGTGCGCATCCAAAAGCATTCAGTATTCTACCAAATTCCCCAGATGACCCCCAGCCTATGTGTTTTTTACAATGTGCCTGACAATGCCTAATGAAAGTTAGATTACAAAAAGAATGTCAGGGTGGTTAAGAAAAACTCGTCCTGCTATGTGTTCTTTTATATCTTATTAACAATTGGCCTTCTTAGGGTCTGCAGGGGTTTAGTGAGTATCGTTAAAAAATACACCTTGTGTAATTCACCACATGCGGAATTCTGTACAAAGTCGGCTGATTATGTATTGATTGATACATTATCTAGTGGAAAATAACACCGCCTTCTGGAGTTAAGGACTCCTTTAACAACTAAATCATAAAAGTTGTAAATTTGATTACAATTTTGATATTTTTGTCCCTAAGTTAGTAATAGTCAAGTAACATGAACTGAAACATCAAACTAAATTTTATATAATAGTATGTAAGATTATATGTGTATATTTAATGAGTTCTCACCTTAAGCGCTTCCTCATAGTCTGGGTTGATGGCCCTCAGGTGTTTAAGGACAGGGAAGATGGACAGGACAGCTGAGTAGTCATGTTTTCCAATACATCTCTTAGCAGAGATGGCTATATTCTGTAGGAGGTGGGAAAATTACAACAACAGAAATCCTTCAATTTCTCTTCCAAACGAACAAAATTGAATGTGTCCTTTGCAATTTTTCTCCGTGCAATTTTTCTCCGTGCAATTTTAATCACTATGGATTATTTTTTAACCTTCTCCCTGCTGCCTTACTCTGTAACAATAGGGAATTGGCTGCCAAATGGCTACTTCAGTGGGCTAAAGGTTAAAGAGTTTCAAATAAAATGTACGTACTTGAAGTTAGAAACTCTCTGCTGACCAAAGATAATTCACCACAATAACAGCTTTTAAAACTGGACTGTAGTAAGATATCTTAATTGTTAGTTAACCAAAATTTCTATCTTTAGCTATGCAATGTGTGTATGTTCTTGTTTATGATGAGTATTGTACAAAGTCATGTACATGTCGAGGGGCACCAAAAAAACAGGCCACAGGCCTGAGTTGTGATTTCCCCTGGTAAAATGAATAAAACAATGAAAATGAAATGAATGTGAAACAGCTTGAATTGCTAACCTCCACATCTGCCACCACACCGTCCATGGACTGTTGTACAAGCTGTTCAAAAATGGAGTTGTGGTATCTCTCTGGGATGACACCTTCCATCAACTTGGACTCACTCTGTCAAAAACAAAACACAAATACTTCAGAAATGTACAAGTCAAGTCATAAATTGTATACTCACACCAACCTCATACACATCTTTGCAAGGGTAAATTGTCAGGCATTGCTCATGGAAATTATGCACTGTGTAATTCAAATGCTATCAAAAAGGCTGTGGAAAACGATACACCTAATTCCCACGACGACTTGCTTCCTTAGTGTTCCACAACTTAGTGTTTCACTAGACAGTATAGTAGTTATCTATCAGTATGTAAACATGTAAGACCATTTAGCCTTTGGAATAATGGAGTGGTATAACGGAGATTTTTTTGGAATACTAATATACTAGAAGCTTTAAATCTCTTGAGTCCATACCTGCATGAGTTTGAGCAGTGCAGAGATACAGAGGATGCATGTATCTGTCTCAGTGTCAGACACGTCGTCTTTTAACTCAGCAACAACGTTGGAGCCCTGCCGACGAGCTGGGAGGGGGGCAAGACCAGAAATTTACAAAAATCTAGGCGGCTGCTAGTAGGATTATTTTTGGGCATAACATCTTACAGAACAGCATTACATGTGACTTGAAAAATAAAATCAACTATTTCTTTAAATCTCATACATAGACCAAATTGGAGGAATATATCAGCCTTCTTTCCTTCTCTCCTCTTCTGTGTTGTGTGTCTAAAAAACTTCTTAAATACTGGTAAGTACAGGTATGAAGAAAATGAAAAACGTTGATCCCACAAACCCAAGAATTCTGGGGCAAAAACTGACATTCTCCGCAGAGCTGTAAAGTTTAGTGGTAAAAGAATTAAGACAAAAAAATATATAAAAGTTATAAAAAAATGAAAAACATAAGCCATCATAAAAATCTCACTAAATGGCAGTAAGCAGATATAAAATTAAAACAGTGAAAAGCTTTTGTTTGATGAGCCTTGGTACAAACATACCACTTTTCTCAGGAAAAGAGGACATACTTTTCCGGCGTCCTAAACAAAAATCAGAAGTAAACTTACTAGGTACAATAAATCATATCAGACCACTAAGTCTTTCCCCCAAAAAAAAAACAAGAAAAGGAAAAACAAACAAAAATTGAATTGTCGAGGGATACAAATTTCTTTACTAAGCCATGACCAAAACATACCACTTTTCTCAGTAAAAGAAGACACGCTTTTTCGACGCCCTATTAAAACAAATGAGAAGTCCAACTGGGCTAGAAATAATACATGAGACAACTTTCTTAAAAACAATGAAAATACACAACAATGTAATAAAAAGATCTTCAAACAATATACAAAATTGTATAACAAAAGAGATGTTAGAAAATGTTGTAACAAAAAGACGGCAAAAGAGGATGGAAAAAAAAGTATTGGAATAAAACTTGCAAAATAAGAACCGACCAGGGGACTCCGGTATGGCAAAAACACCTCTATAGTCAGCTACGGAGAAAAGACAAAACCAAACAAAACTAGTAAAACAAGTAACTTGCTTCACCAAGCAGATTTTTGAAGAAAAAAAAGAAAAAGGAAAAAAAAAATTTAAAAAAAAGAAAAAAAGAGAAAAAAAAAGGGGAAAAAAATTGCCAACCTGAAACATTCTGTAAAACCCACCATTTCCGTCATACGTCTTACCTGTGTCTGATGTCAGGGAGGAATGCTTCATGATGGAAGAGCCAGCTTTCCGAATTATACTGGAATATAACCATGAAAATGATACATTTGAATTTAAAACAGTTAACTTCATGTTTTAAATAAATTAATTAAGAATATGGACAAAATACTGGGACACTATTTTTGCATACTCTTGGCATTCTGCTTAACATGTACAATTAGTGAACATTCCTAGATTTAATTATACACATACGTTCTTCCTTTCAAGTAGGCAGTTTTCTTGGTGGGTGTGTCCTTCAGTGCAAGCTTTCTGCTACCTCCCTGGGAGAATCAGAATGTGAAACATGAAACTTTGTCACTACTAGGGGTGGATACCGGTTCACTGGACTTGATTCGGACCTTTATAACATCCAAGAACCGAGTCCAAAAAACCTGAAAGCCAAAAACCTGAGTCCAAAAAAGTGCAAATATATTTTTTCTATTTTGTTTGATAAAAAGCGTTCTGAGTCTTCCCTCTGACAAAAAAAGGCATTTAGAATAAGTGCAACATTCAAATATCAAATACTGGTTTGTCTTGAAAGTTTTCTCACCAAGAAACTTTTATAGTCGTGCTTGTCAGTATTATTCTCTATGCTTAATATAATTACTGGGCAGGATCAGGTCCAGGTTCAGGTCCCGACCTGAACCTAAATCTCTGGACCTAAACTTGGACTTGGACCTTATCAAGCCGAACCGGTATCCACTCCTAGTCACTACAATACAGGTATCAGTTTCAAGATTCATTTAAATGGCCATACTGCTATGTTCATTTTCAGTATACAAATACTTCTAGAAAACAACTGCGTGCAACTTTCGTTTGCACTCTGCTGTTACATTACATTGTATGGACATGTTTCTTATTTGCAACTGTACAGTAGAAAAATTAATGTATGTTAAAGGCAACCAAAGCAATATTAGGGACCAACAAATGGAAATAAAAAAACGCTGAAATCTTTATTGCAGTGACATTTACTAACACTGTCTAGCGCATTTGTGTAATACAATGTAACTTTGAGCATTTTTAAACCGTGCAAAAACATGCCATATGATAATTCCTTTAGTTTTGCGAGCCTACAAGAATCCCGGCTACTATTTTCAGTGAGTTCTCACATTACAAAAACGTCATATTTTTGCATCATGGACGTCACTTTACATTGTGACAGTGCTGTTTGAACTAATCATGTATAGAAATTACTAAATAAATTGACTTTCAATATCCGATTTATCGGGCCCTAATATTGCTTGGGTTGCCTTTAAACCTAGTAGTGATGAACTAGTGTCCAAGCAACTAGCTTAGCTTACTATCCAAGTTTAACATGTAACTGTTGCTCACAGAAGCAGGTGAAACCCCAGCTGCACTCCCACTCTTTGCCTGGTGTTCTTTTAACCTGCAAGAAACAATGGTTTACTCAAAGCAACCGAAGTAATGAAGAGAAAATACATGTACGACTTAGATTATACAGAATTCATCGTGATGACCACAACACACTCCTTCTGTTATGAACTACCTGTATATTACAGTGCATGCAGAAAAACACATTATTATAGGAATATGCAAAATAACAGACTTTACACCCAAAAAAAACTACATTTGTATACCAGAACTTCCCTTCATGTTGGTTAAGCAGATTATTGATGCCATGGATACTATGTAACTAGGATGAATACATTTGCATGTTTCAAAAATATCAGAATAGTGGTGTGTACCTAAACCCGTGTTCAGGTCCGGATTCAGATCCAGGGGTTTAGGTTCAGGTCTGGACTTATGACTCCGGACCTGAACCCATGGCATATGTGTGCTAAAATATTTTTTTTTCCTGTTACAAAAATTGACATATATCTTACATGCTTTGAAAACTATGTATGCGAAATTATATACAGTCAGTAGTAAACACAAAAGTTCAGTTATATAGCACAAAAACCGCAATATTTTCATATTTCTTCATTGCAAATTTCACGATCTAAGGAAGGTTTATGATGCCTTAAGACAAAAAGGGAGTATAACTATACATAAGCCAGAGATTTTTTGTTTCAAGTCCGGACTTGCTTCCAGACATCTAGTTTTTTTTGGACTTGAACCTAAACGTTAGGTCCAGTCCGGATCAGGTCCGGGGTTTAGGTACGCAGCACTATATCAGAAGCTAGCCGTAAAGAGTAGCCACCCTACGATAACCTATAGACTTACCCGTCTAGAGATCTCAGCAGTGTGTTTGACCTGATTTGGGCATACACATTCATGAAATCTGGAAAAAAATTAGACATTGTATGATTTACCATTTTGATAAATCAGCTGCTAAAAAAACAAAATCACAATCAATCCATGATTCAGAAACTATTCTTTGAAATTATCTAAATCAGATAAAGAAGATAATGTCTGACCTGTGCTGTTTTGGGAGATAAGCCACCTAGAGATCTCTGTTAGTTCTGCAACTGTCCTCTCTAAAACATAACATATCCACAGATCACACCCTAGATATGTACATCTTACAGAATCAGCAGAAATGACCATGATTTTTAGCAGTATTTATCATCATATCATATACCCCTGACTCACCTGGTAAATGCTCTAGAGGAATATCTTCTGAATCTGAAAATAAACATAGTAGGATTTTCATGAGTTAGTGGTTTCGTAGGAAATTACATAAACATAACTCTCATCAACATACTGATAAATCAATTCAGAAACATCATCAATTCTTTAACCTACTTGCAAAAAAAAACACCTACATGTAATAGATACAATTATTTCATTGAACAGACTGAAGTAAGCTTCATTATACTTATTATATGGTTGTGTATCTAAGTCCTAGCTTATAAGGACTATGGACAAGTATCTATTATGTATGGTATCTCAGTCTTTCACAAATCTAACTGTAAGAAAGAAGAGCATGTCAGGATTGGAGATGACCAGGCAGGTTTTATCACTTGAGACTGACCGTCTTCTGTCCCCAGCATGTCCAGTACAGTGACCGCTGGTACAGGCCTGCTGTGTCGGGTCAGCAGGTTCCGAAATTCTCTCTCCAGCTGGTCTTTTCCAGACTCAAACAGTTGTGTCTAAATAAATTAAACATGAGAAAAGGCCATTGACTTATCATTGTTTCTTTTCAATATCTAACTGTACAAATACTAGGCCAACTAGGGTGGCATACATTGATGCATGCATTTCTTGGGGCTTTTAAAACATTTACAAATGTACCTAGCAACTTGATTTACTCTCCGCTAAGACCACGCCAATTTTTTTTGTTGCTTCTCGGAATAGCCTGTCCTGTTTTTCCCATTTTGAAAAAAAAAAAAATTTGGTCACCATTCCTATTCACAAATTTTTACTCCCAATTTTACTATCTGTTCAGTTGTAAAACTCGTTAGCCACTAAAATAGAAAGGCTTGCACATGCCTAAAAAGTGTGGTCACATTGATCATAAGTTGTAATTTTTCATTTATCAAAACTATTTCTCAATATCAATCCATATATTACATGGCAAAAGGTAATTTTGTTATTAAAATTATAGTACTAGATCAAAGAAAGGGGTGCATTGCATTAAAACAAGCCATACAAAGCTGAAACTTTAATAATCCTCTTATACTTTATGTTATGTTAACCCTTATCTTTACCCCAGACTATTTGCGAAAAAAAAAATTTTTCTTTCTTATAGCCTTATCGCTTTTCAGTTTTTTTCTGAAAAATCGGAGAATCAACAAATAAAATTGGTGTGGCCTAAAGCTGAAGTTACGGAAAAGTACTACTGTAGTAAGTTATGATGAAGATACAATGTACTGAGTGGACTACATTCTCACCACTGTGTTGAGTTCAGGACTGCCTGGGTTGTTTGTACTGAAGAAGTCCACAGCGTTCTGTACCCGGGCCATGCTCGCCAGGTAGGAGTCCAGACGACCCGTGGGTCTGTAGGACAGAACAGGGGAGCACAAGGCTTAGGAACTGCCTGCTACAGACATATAAGGACAGATTATGGTACTACAGTCAAACTTGTCCATCCAACCAACTGTATCCTACAACCAACTCTTGTCAACAACCACATTCAGACAGTCCCGTCCCATTTTACATAGTAAGTGAACTCTTTCAAGCAACTAACTGCAGGCTTCAACCAGCAACCACCTCCTCATGGGCCTCAGGGGTCATAATGTGTAGATTTTACACTCCATTCAACAACAAAATGATTGACAGGGGCAATCAGTCTAGCCGGCATTTCATTAAAAGATTCTACAGTCGACAGCAAGCTTGTGTATGTAGCAACAAATGTAGAATACTTTTGACACGAATCTCAATGTAAACATTCATTGTAAGTACAACAAAGGTTTTGTACATGTAACCGAAAAATCTATTGTTATGTTAACGTTTATTGGCAATGTAATTGACAGTACATTGTAGTCTTGTAGACAACAACAGTTTAGTTTGTTTTTTCTTGTATATACTGTATTTCTTCACTTGTCTTGTAATTTTATATGCATAACAGGCAAATAAGTGCTACTCTCATCTCCCAAATAAACGTACCGGTACGTTTATTTTTTTCAGCCTCAAAATCCACCCAGTACGTTCTTATTTTGGACAGTACGTTTATTAATTTTTTGAAAATCAGAGTTTTGCTAACCAGGGATCTCATCAAAATCGAAAGTTTGGGTATTCCTGCCCATATTTCCCCGACATTTGTGCTCATGATCTTTTTCGGCCTAGCGGCGTTGATTTCCCTGCTGCTATGACCCGGCATTTGTGAAATCCTGGCGGTACTAACATGTCAGTCGATCTCGATACAAAGTAAATGTTGTTATCTCAGACAAAATAAGACGCCACACTTAAGTTTTGAAATCTATTTTTCATATAAACGACATTGACAGTCTTTTCCCGTTCTAGACCATCTGAATTCTTACAGTGATCGCAAAATTTACGCTCGAAAAAAGACAAAGACATTGCCAAAAGAACAACCTTGGAACAACGTAATCAACACCATGAATGCTCAAGTTACCATTGATCATGAGTCACATGTAAATTCTACTCACGTGAAATACAGCCTTTCCTCAAAACTTTAAGAATATGAAAATAACACCACATTATGACAGTGTCTTAGCATTAAAAACAGAATAATACTTTTAAAATCTACAAAAACATTTATATCCTACGGTTCCTACCACAAACATGAAAATTCAGCCCTTGGAAAATCGCCACAGTACAGTAACGCACGCCACTAGAAGTTTCCCACGGACGGAAGAACTCACTTCTACCAAGGGGAAACAGCTCTTTTTGATCTTCCAATAAAACTCTTTTGTCTTTGTCAGAAATGTGTGGTATTTCAAGAAAGTGAATTCCCACTTAATAGTTGATAAACAACACTAAGTTGCAATCTATATTCAGTAATTATCACCTACGATGTTTTGACAAAAATCACTCCCCTACAAACAAATTGGCTGAGTATTCTCAGAACTTCATGTAGCTCTCTGTTAGCCCCGCCCCTTACTGTCTGTGTTCCTGTGTTCGGT
The DNA here is from genome assembly GCF_035083965.1 of Branchiostoma lanceolatum. Classification (NCBI taxonomy): domain Eukaryota; kingdom Metazoa; phylum Chordata; class Leptocardii; order Amphioxiformes; family Branchiostomatidae; genus Branchiostoma; species Branchiostoma lanceolatum. The sequence continues at coordinate 17,502,009 of NC_089729.1, forward strand.
GCCGCTCCGTCTGACTCGCGTTTTGATGTGTAACATGAGAACCCTGTGGTTTGTGGCAATGTTTTAGATGTAACCAAGGAACTTTTAATCAGAAAGAGAGAGCACAAAATAGAGCAAGCCTGAGATTTCTCACATCTAAACAATGAATTTGTTGACAACTAAGTTTCTCAAAATGAAAGATTTTTTCTGCATACATCAAGGGTAATTTTTGGATTTGAAATTATTTGGATTGCAACAACACAATAAAGTAGAATATATGATAATGTTCTTTATAATAAGGTGATTTTGTGGAAAGCATATACTTCTAGTAATGTTTACAAAATTAATCCATGTTTCTATATGCAATGCATACATGATAAATGGAAAGTTGAGCAAGAAAAAGTACTAGTAACAACTAACATCATACATGTCATAGTTCAACCTTTTCTACATGGCTTTTACAAATACGTAATACTTGTATTTTCATCGGATATTCAGGATATGGTAATTTTCTGTTCAAGTTCTAAATGTTGATACATTTGTACAAGGTGTTACCCATGCAAGTGAACTGAGAAGTTTGGCAACTACTTCTGTTTTAATGATATACCAGTTTATACAACAATTTTCCTTGATCACTTGGTTCAAGTTCCAAGTAGAAAATACATGTATCATGTACATTTTCACTTGTTGAATTTGAAGCACCGTTGGCCCCCGCGGGGAACCTATGCCCAATTTTTCCAAAAGTGGAGAAAATGATTATAATTTGAACAAGATATCTACAGTTATTCGGTTCATTATTTACATACTTATATAGAATATGTAAATAAAAAGAACCTACCTGCTTATCATCTTCTTTCCCTAAGACAGAAGTGGCATGGACACAGTCAACGTGTCAATTTGGTAATTTTCCGAGGGGTACGTTTATTCCGGGGGGTATGTTTATTAGATTTTAAAAATTTGTCCAGGGGGTATGTTTATTCCGGGGGGTATGTTTATTTGGGAGATGAGAGTATACGTGCTACTCTCACCTCTCAAATAGAAGTACCCCCTGGAATAGAAGTACCCCCCGGACAAATCTTCAATATCTAATATAAGTACCCCCTGAAATAAAAGTACCCCCCGGAAAATTACCAAATTGACAGGTAAACTGTGGCCACATGACTGTCGAAGGGAAAGAAGATAATAAACAGGTAGGTTGTACTAGTATTTATTCAATCATGCCTGAGGACCATACCTATTGTTAGATATTGAACAGTCTAACTGTAACGTACAGATCTTGTTTAATATTATGATCTTCCTCGCCACATCAAAAAAAATATATCATAGTGATGTTGAAAAATTGGGCATAGGTTCCCCACTATGACGGTGATTTCAAATTCAACAAGTGTAAATGAACATGATACATGCATTTTCTACTTGGAACTTGAAGCAATTGATCAAGGAAAATTGTTGTACATGGATATTTATCATTTATTATTACTGACATATAATCAAAATAATTCGATAATCATATTTTCTAAAGACACTGCCCTCCCCCCCCAAGAAACATGAACACAAAAATGGGTTATGTCTATAAACTTTTGCTCCATAGCGTCAAGAACAAAGTTTTTGTGAGACGCTCGGATTTCGATTTCCCGCGGTAGAGCCCTCAATATTGAACAGAGATCGACTGTAAAAATAGCACAGCGTTTCAGCCCGCACATACGACGAAATTACCAATAACATGTTGACAATAGAAACGACGCTTTACCGCTAAATTGGGAAAATCTTACGGTTATTTAAAAATACGAACCCTTCTAAAATATAGATAGAATTCTATGTCTATTGTTGCCAAAAATATAATATCATCCACGCGTTCACGGTATCATTTTAAACTCGTAATCCACACTATGCAATTCTCTGCTAGTTTTACTGTCACCACGCGTGATGGTGCCGCCGCCATGTTTCGATGGCAAAACATGCTGTTGTTTACCGCTCGTTTTGTGCCGTTCTTAGATTTTGCGGCCTCAAAACACATATCACAAGGGAAGTTAAGTTATAATTGTTGTTTTTACGTGTAATATATCTTCTGTGAACCAATTATTCTTCCGCCGCGCTGCCGATAGCGGTCATCGAATTCTTCCCTGTGCAAGTATCTAACGTAACTCCACACGTTTTTTGATCAGCGACATTCAGCGTACTTTGGTTTACGATGTAAACAGAGACTGTCACAGTTATTTACATGAAAATGGTATTGTAAAATGTCAGTGTTGCGTCTTTTTTTCCCCAATGATAACGTTAACTTTGTAAAGTCATAGCGAGATCGACCGATACGTTACGATTTCCGTCAGGATTTCACAAATTTCGGGTCATAGCGGTGGGGAAATCAACGCCGCTAGGCCGAAAAATAGCGAATTACTAGCAAAAATACCGGGGAAACATGGGCAGAAAAAGCTAAAATTTCGATTTTAGAGGGATTCCTGCTTAGCAAAATCCCAATTTTTCAAAAACTAATAAACGTACCGTCTAAAATAAGAAAGTAACGGGCGGATCTTGAGGCGAAAAGAAATAAACGTACCGGTACGTTTATTTGAGAGGTGAGAGTAAGTACTTATGCAGCCTCATTTATGCCCACAAAATCAGCGAACCGACCCCAGTTTTATCCAACAACCAACTCCAGTCAACAACCATATTTCCTTGGTCCCTTGACTGGTTGTTGGATGCAAGTTTGACTGTAGTATTAAAGGCATCCAGAGCATTTTATGAGGCTTGAAACTTGAATAAAAAACTCCAATTTTCAGTCATTCCTACACATAGTAAGTTTTGATAACACTATACCACTACATATTGACATTAAAGGAGCAAAGATACGATGTCGTTGTGTGGTGAGAACTGATAGAAAATCCAAGCCCTAATAGACTGATCCTGACTGTCCATCACAATTAGCGGTTCGACCAATGAGAGAGTGACTGCATGTCCATCAAATATTTGCATTTTTTTGTTTCAACTTTGCATTTCTACGTTTTGACGGAGGTGGGCGGGGCTATGGTACCGGTCTATTTACACTAGGCGCATGAAATTAAGAGATCACCATGTAGCTTATTTTTGTGCCGCTTTTGATTACTTTTGATAACGCAAATGTGGTAAACAGTGGCATTGAATGTCAATTTCATAAGGATTACAGCAACTAAAATATTTCCGGTTTTCAAGCCTCATAAAATGCTCTGGGTGCCTTTAAAGCATGTAGAAGGTGGACACCATACGTCACCAGGAGTCACGTGTGTTAGCTGGTTCATGGTTTAAACTGAGCATGTGCTGTGTGATGCATTGCGGGAAACATGTCAAACTTGAGACATTAACATAACACGTCTTGACATGGTACCAAGCATGGTCTAGTTAGGGGCCTTCACCTTTGACCCTTTGACAGGTGCAGCTCAAACCATGAACTTGCTTATAGAAGTAGAAGTGAGGATGCACACAATTAAACATGCTCCAACACCATATGTATGAAAACCATACTGGGTGAGTAACCCTACAATTACAGTGTACCTTATAACAATATGATCACCAATGACTGTCCACACCGAAAACCAAACCCTAAACCAGAAGGAAAATGTTTGTTCATCTTCCAGTATGAAATAGCTGCTGACCCATCTGAAAGTTGGTTGTCAGACTCTCTGCTTGGATACTTTGGAGCAAGTGGGTCGGGAGTACCGTAAGGTCTGCATACAGACATGGTTTGTAAAAGTTACCATTGAAGAACTGTACTACAATCATTGAAAAGAAATGCAATTGTCTTCATTATTGAATAGTGTCGCACATGTTGCATTAAGATGATACATCAATAATACAGTTTGAATTCTTGAAATAAAATGCCATACACACCCCTCTCGGATGGTTTGCTCCACATCCTTGGCAACATTATAGAAGCTGATGACATGGTCTAAAGAGGAGAGGGTCTTGTCAATGTCTGAGGTGTTTGGTCAAGAACATAGTCAAAATATGATATGTACAACTCTACCTTTCTCTAGTTGTACACTGAGACTTCATCGGCTTTTTAGCGAATGCCCACAAACGCCCACTCTGGTGAAGTCAGCGCAGCACGAATCTAAATTTTTTTGCATACAGTGTATTTTGTAAAATAAAGTGACTTTACAGGCGTGTACAGCACAGAAACTGAGTACACATTCAGGGGACAACTTGTTGAACATGTTTATGGTGTTAGATTTAGCGCCCGTGTTACGATGGCCGATATTTTGGCTGATATATTGGGCATTTGCTAAAAAGCCATTTTTTGCTGGGCATTGGCTAAAAAGCCAGGTAAGAATCTTCAAGTTCGCTTTATTTAACTTCGGATCGATGGATTAATTTGAAACTCAGGATTAATTAATAGGAGCACAACCTGAACATATTCCGAGCAAAAGAAATTAGATTCATGCAGCGCGGACTTCGCCAGAGTGGGCGTTTGTGGGCATTCGCTAAAAAGCCTGTCCCCACTGAGACTGTTGCGGCTGTAAAGGATACTGTCCTGAAGTTTCTGAAGGTTTTTGGTGTCTCGGTGCACTGGCACGATGGTGTCCTCTAGCTTGTGTAGACGGCTGCTGAAGGATTCTAGTATAGACACCTGAAATGTACATGTTAATAAGTAATACAGAAAATCAGTGCATAGGTGGAGGCTGGCTTTATAATAATAACTAATATCATCATCATCTTTTTTGCCCCCAGATGACCCAGCGAGGGGCAAAGTAGGGGGGGAGGAGGTTCCAGGCTAAGGCCGGCAGGCCTCCAGCCTGGCACGGTAAGAGTCAACGGTGGGAGCCGTAACAACCGTGCCAGGCAGGGCGTTCCACTGGGGAATATATCATGATAATACATTGTGGTACAATCAAATGTTTGTCACAATCTATCTTCAAAGCCAAAGGGTTTCAACATTCACAGGACCAGTACAACCAAGGAACCTCCATGTTTCACATTAATACATGTATACCAGTATAGCGGCGGCAATTCTGGGAGGACGTTTTATTTTGTAGTCCTCCAACAGAGTCGCGGAAAGGCGCGTAGGCACAGGCTGACATTTCCTGTTGGCTTCGCGCCGATCCATTTTCGTCCAGGCTTCTGGGTGTCCCGAGTTTCCAAGCGATTATACCTCACCGTTGGCATGGTTGGCAGTCTTCAAATCCCCCTGAATAGTCCCGAACACGACTTTTGTTTACCAATCTACAGTGTCGGCATATCCAGATCTGCCATGTTTGCCAGCTTGTGGAAGTGCGGCATGATTGGCCAGGCTCAGTCACATGCATACATGTAATTGCAAAGCCAGCGGGAAACGTCTGCCAGTGCCAACACACTCTGATGGAGGACTACAAATACGTCTCCCACAGTTGCTGCGGCTAATACCGGTACTAGTACATAATGTTTATGCTATTGTAAAAACCCAAAGGGGCGAGTATGCCGCTCCCGGGATTCGAACTCACGCCAATCCCAATCCGCACGGCTTGGGAATTCAACGCGCTAACCACTAGGTTAAAAGGTCCGGACCAGTTAGACTGGTCAGTTAGTGGAGGTTAATCCCCACTGTTACACTACTCCCCCCTTTTCTTTTCAGACTCGTCCCGAGTCTCCTAGTACGACATCCCTGTGGGAACCACTGTAAAACCCCAAAGGGGCGAGTATGCCGCTCCCGGGATTCGAACTCACGCCAATCCCGATCCGCACGGCTTGGGAATTCAACGCGCTAACCACTAGGCTAAAAGGTCCGGACCAGTTAGACTGGTCAGTTAGTGGAGGTTGATCCCCACTGTTACACTATAACTAAACTTATAAGAAACCCACCATGTTTTCTGTCAGCTGGTTGCTCTTGTTTAGGCTGTCTTTCAGAAATGCCAGCTTCTGTGTCTCCTGTACAGTGACAAAAAATGAAAACAATATAATACCGAGAGCCTCATAAATTAAGTAAACTTGATTAACAAAGATTCAGATTTTAGGAACAAAACGCAAGTATGTGGGAGGGGCGTGCACAAGAAAATAGCTCACCATTTGCAGTTTTTCGTCGATCTCTCGCTTCTTAGCCGACAGATCTTCCATCTTGTAGACCTAAAGTTGTTTCCTGGATCTAATACAGCAATGTTCTATGTTTTTAACTCACAGAATAAGGGAAAATGTTGTTGAAATTCTACAACATCTAAACAAATCAGCCACTGTCGGCCATCTTGAATCCCTGTGGGAATAAAAGGCTAAGTATGGAGGTTACAGTAAATAAATTTCTCACTCAAACTTTGTCCAGGGAATACTTCCTGCTCTAATTTTAATCCTTGCATACTTTGAAATATTTTCTATTATAGAAGTGACTCAATTTTCTATTCATTTTTATATATAAGCGAGAAATAACAGACCAGTATCTCTTTGAACCTCCGCAGAGCCTCAAAATCCCAGCATTCCTTGCACAAAATGGCGTCCAGCGTGGATTGAAATTTGCCAAATATAACAAATTTTGGCGTTTTACTAGTTTCGGTCGTTAAGTACAGATTTTATTTGGATTCCGTTGTGTTCAGAAGACAGCCAAGATGGGGAGGAGGTCAATCAACACCACCAAGAGTGGGAAATACATGAATCCCACCGACCAAGCCAGTGAGTACTTCAGTACCTTGCAGAAAATAAGTTGTCCATTTTTTCAACATCATGCATGCCCATATAAATTATGATATATGTTTGTTATCTGTAGTCTTGTTAATATTTACAGAAAAGTTTGAAGAGATTCAACAGTCACGTGTGATTATCAGTTACTAGAACATTCTTCAATTAGTGATCTTTGGAAAGGTAACAAACACATACCTCCAAAATTATTTTCGACGTCCACTGTACGTCTTGAGTACGTGCAATGTACAGTGGACGTCGAAAATTTGAAGGTTCTTGTTTTGTTACCTTTCTAAAGTCGCTGACTGAAGAATATTCTGATAACTTAGCTTGTCTGAATTTGACGAAGAAGCCGTGTATCATCCATCCATAATAATTTCTATATATGCATTTTATGCCAGCAAAATTTGTTGACAACAATATTCTGACCCTTTTTTCAGGAAAAATGGCGCGAAAGAGGGAACTGAAGAAAGTAAGTATTGCTTTGGCTCTAATATGTTCATCTTATCTCATTGTATTTGCTTTGAATTTTATCTATTTTCCTTGTACATGTAGGAGGGAAAAGGTTTTTGCAATGTTTTAAGTTTGCCACATTGAAACAATTCTGTAGTACAGAAAAAGAAGTCATGCCATTGATTGATGCAGAAATTTGTGGTGCCAAGATTTCTTGTTGGATGGTCACCGTGAAAATTAAATCACCACAAACATCTCAAGATTTTTGTATATTTCCTCTCGTCCCATTTTGTAGTATCCCCAATTTGTTTTGAATGTTGTAGGACCTTTTTGGATGTCAATTTGCAAAGACGAGAAAGCGTTGATACACAGCCTCACTAAAGTGTTTCATTTCACCCATTAGAACAAGAAGCAGCGAATGATGGTTCGACATGCAGTACTGAAGTCCAAGGACCCGAAACAGATTCTGGTGGACATGGAGAAGCTTGACCAGATGGGTGAGCTATCTTTTTAATTTGGTCCAACTACTACAAGTAGACATAAGTACAACATACTAATTTGTATGCCTTATGTACATGTACCTTGAAATGAAGCAAGCATTTGCACCGCCTTCACAGGCCGCTCCACAAATTTCATAGATAAAAAATCTATTTACGACTTGCATGGTTTGTTATTATTACTAGTAAAATCATACTTTTGTATAATACAAAAGTATAATTTTGTCTGACATATTTCAATAATAAAAGCAAGAGTCCAATTTTGGCCGCTGAACGTCTAGTTGAAGGGAGGAGCCTCAGTAGATGCCATATAACAGTTCTACATTGCTGAAAAGTTTTGTTTACGAATTGTTCCTGTTGATTTCTTCCCTCAGAGTTTGACTCTGCTCAGCCCATTCGGCTGAATGAGAAGGTTCTCAGAGACAAGAGGAAGAAACTGAGGGAAACTTTTGACCGTGTCCTGAAGCTATACGTAAGTACAGTAACTGTTATAGAATTTATTAGCATTTGATTACATCTTTACTTACTACACGATATGACATTATTGCAACAATGTTCAATCACTCTAAGGAGTATGTAGTATTTTTTGAGTACTTTTCTTTATTAGAATGGATTATGACAAGTCAGTGAGTCTATCCTGCAGGTATTCATCTTTTCACATGTGGAGTTAGACATTTTTATCTCCATGAAATCCATGAAAAATGGAGATATAGTTTTGGGTGTGTTTGTCTGTTTGTGTTTCCGCACCACTCCAGTCAGCATAACTCAAGAGCCTCTTGATGGATTACATTGATATTTGGTATGTGGGCGGGTGTTGTGAAGCCAAAATTCCAGGTCGATTTTGGGTCCCCTGGTATGTGACCTTGGTACTGCAGCAGAACTTCAATTTTTGTATCTTTTGACCTGGACGTGCTGTGGTCTTGATTGTTGGGTGGCAGATAGCTTGTGATGTAATAAAGAAGTGGTCTAGGTTTGGCCCCCTAGCAGCTTCCTCTTTAACTGCAGGGGCATTTTTTTGTTTTGCACTTTTCAGGAAAAAGAGGACCCTACTCTGTGTGATGAAATGAAGAGAATGATGGTAGAATATGAGAGGAGAAGACAACAAGCAATCACATACTTCGGTAAGAGCAAGTACTTCCTTCGGCCACACCAATTTAATTTCTTGGTGAACAGATTTTTATTCCCCCCCCCCCCCCCCCCCCAAAAAAAAAATCATGAAAACAGAAGGCTGATTTTTTTTTTCTAAATTTTTTTTTTTAAATAAAAATCCGTTTACCAAGAAATTAAATTGGTGTGGCCTTATAGTCATTCATGACATGACCATTGTGAATTTGCTACTGGCCTTTCATCAAGTGAGCAGGAATGTTCAAAGTCTAACCTATTTATTTCTATTGTTCCAGAGTCAGTGAAACATGCCCAGCAGGTTACAGTGGAGGACATCCCTCTCCCGGAGCAGCCAGACCTTCCACAAAGTAGGACTGCATCATGCTGCAATACTATACTAAAGATGGGAACGGGTTTTTTTCGCGTGAAGAATGTTCGCGTACGCGTGGAAAATTTTCGCGTGGAAAATTTGAAATGGAGAATTTATTTATAGGTTAAAAATATCAAAGTATTTTTATCATCAAAATTTTTCTCCCTTGTGAATTGACTTGAGTCCCTTGGGAATCAACTTGTTTTTTTGTATTTTTTAGATTTCAAAAATCCTTTGAAATTTTTTGGGTGTGAAACCTTAGACTTGTAATCCTTCAATTCCCTTCTGATCAACTAATTAGCGTATTTCTCCATTTCAAATTTTCCACGCGAAAATTTTCCACGCGAACGCGAAGATTCTTCACGCGAACAAAACCCCAACCCACTAAAGGTATTAGTGACATAGGCCCAATTTAGACACAGTTTTCCCCGACAACTCCTAAAACCGCCGACATCTGGGCAGAGATGTCGGGAGTCATTTATACACACCAACAGGAAGTACTGGAGGACACCTGTCGAGTTGGAATGCAGTAGTGATACATCGTTATAAATTTCATTTCAAGCTTAAAGTCTGCTTCCAATAGTACTTTCAATGACATTTGTTAACTTGTTAGAATATATCTTTGATGGCCTGATTTTATCGATCATTACTGTAAGAAATGGTTTCCTCTGTGCTCTGTCCTTATGTGTCATAGCCTGGCCTGTAAGGCACCGTAAAATTACTTATACTCCCTGGGAAGTTTTGATAAATTTCCTTACTGGAATAAATCGCGACCAAAATGGGTCACTTGATCTCCACAAGTCCGCTAATTAGCCTAAAACCTGTTCCCCAGATATCTGGGACCCGACACATTTTGTTTAGACATGCGCTGAAGCTGTCGGGGACTCCCGTTGAGTTATCGGGCAAACACTTTGGACATGTCGGCTGAAATTTTCCCGACATCTGGAAAAATCCTCATTAAGACCATAAAATTCCTGTTTAGACGCAGAAAAAGGCTGTCGCCTTCCTAGATATCTGCAGTCCAGACATCTAGAAACCCTGTGTCTAAATTGGGCCTTTGATATAATTGGGGTCAGAAAGCCACAACCTCACCATCAACAAACAACTGTCTGGTTCACTACACACGTACATTGCAACAACAAAAAGATTTACTAGCCCCTAGCTTCCAGCTGGGACACCTCTAAACTGCACACTCAATATTTACTGCATTATTTTATATTAATGATAATAATAAGTTTATTGCAAGTTCTTGGTCGTAGGCTAATTGCAAGTACATGTACATGAAACATGGAAGGACGGACAGACAATTGGTAACAATATAGCATGTGACTATTCTAGTTCAAATACTAACACTAAATTCTATCTTATATTGTATCATTCTATGAATGGCCTAAGTGTTTTATTGTCGTATTCAGTGTAATTGTAATGTTGAGTGGTCCGCAACATCAGCTTGTCTGCCTGGCGTTCAACTGCGTATTGTCTTGTTGCAATTTTTCAATGAAGAATAAAGATATAATATATTAGTCTATGGGGCTGTGTGGGTCATGAATTTACTATCAGGCATGAGCTTGTTAGATCTAGAACCCATTTTTTAATGTCCATACCCAAGACTCCTGTATATCGTCACTGACTGATCACGTTTGAATATTCTTCACTATGGTTTCTAACTGTTATTTGATATTTTTGTGTTTTTCAGATGTGTCGATGATTCCTCTGCCCAGTGACATTCCCCTGCCAGGAGCTCAACCACACTCCATCCTCAAAAAGACTAGTGCCTATGGGTGAGTATGGCAAATCTAATCTGTAGTCTCCTTAAAGGGCATAAGACACCAATGACATCAACATTAAGAATTTCCTGAAATTACATAAAACATAATACTATAATTGTTTAATAACATAGAAATGTTCACAACATATTCACACTTCGGATGTTATTGAACATCGAACCATGAAAACATCATACCTCCAGCTTTTGATTCTTCCCACCAGGTAATTACATTAATCAGTGACTTCCCCAGTCATGACGTCACAAGAACATGGAGCCGATTTGGAACTTTGCACAATGGTTCGGAAAGAATGTTATTTTTACAAGAAAACGAAATAGATATTGTTATGTCCTTTAATTAAATGATATCACGATAACAAAGCTCTGTTTGCTCATTATATAATGTTTTTTGCAAGCCGTTGTGTAAGGTTCTGAACCGGCTGCCGTGTTTATTGTGACGTCATGAGTGGGCATTAGTCACTGATTAATGTAATCACCTGGTGAGAAGATCAGATAAGAATAAAGAGCTGGATCCATGGAAGTATGGTTTCTGATGGTTCAATGTTAGATAACATCAGAAGGGTGTGTATTTGTTTTAAACGTTTATATTCCTTCAATGATGCTATTCCTATTTCAGATACATGTAATAAGAAAATGTTGTATTATGGTGTCTTATGCCCTTTAAAGGCACCCAGTCGGGGCCAGAGTATTTTATAAGGCTTGAAATCTGGTACATTGTAATATTCTAGTTGCTGTAATCTTTGCGAAATTGACATTTAATGCCACTCTACCACATTTGCGTGCGGATTTCTTATCAAGAGTGCTCAAAAGCGGCACAAAAATTAGCCGCATGGTGATCTTTTAGTTTCACGCACCTAGTGTAAATAGACTGATACCATAGCCCCGCCCACCTTCGTCAAAACTTAGAAATGCAACATTAAAACATAAAATGCTAATATCTGACGGACATGTAGTCACTCTCTCATTGGTCGAACTGCTAATTGTGATGGACAGTCAGGATTAGTCTATTAGGGCTTGGATTTTCTATCAGTTCTCACCACACAACAACATCGTATCTTTGCTCCTTTAATGTCGGATAGTGTTATTGAAACTTACTATGTAGAAATGACTAGACATAGAGTTTTTCTAATCGAGTTTCAAGCCTCATAACATGCTCTGGATGCCTTTAACATTGACTTTAGTATAAAGATCTTTCCTAGAGTAAGGAATGGGCCAGTCATTATATAGATGTGCTTGAGTTGAAAGAAAAAGATAGAAACAGGTAGCTTTTACATGTAGGCATTGTATCTTCTCTTGTTGACATCTTACATGGACCTGTTTAACCTTTAGCACTCTAAAGTAGCCGTTTGGCACCCGATTCCCTATTGAGTTAGGCAGCAGAGAGAAGGTTAACTGTCTTCCTGCTGAGATAGCCTTTTGTACGTAATATATGTTGGTTACCAGGGTGCAAAATACCTGGTTGCACGTTGCACAGTGCAACAGGATTTTGGTTGGTGCAAGTTAATTCCAAACCCAGGTAGCGCAGTGTGCAACCATATATTTTGAGCCAAAGATCTTAATCGGAGCCCTGGAAGCTCACAAAAACACAGTGTCTCACTCATAAAATCGGTAAATCTTCAATTGAAATAAAGAAATCAACACTTTTTCGTTTTAAACCATCCAAAAATCTTCATAGATCGTGAAATTTGAGCTGAAAAAGACGAAAACACACTGCCCTCGGCTAAACAAGATGTTGTTAGGTCAATGGGAACACAATACTATCTAATTTATATTTTGAAATATTAGTAGTATTATACGCTACATACGAGCTTAATTTGAAGAAATCGGTGAATGTTCATGGAGCAACCTGAAATTTGGATGTGCAACCTAGCATTTGCCCTAGGTTGCAACATAGGCAACCTGGCTCAAAAAAGTATTTTGCACCCTGGTTACACTCGTCTGGTAGGCAGCAGGAAGAGAGTTAACTTGACATTAGAAGTTGATGTTTTTACCTTTCCTTTCCTGACTACAGATATGACCGACCACCCCACGGCCCACCTCCAGGCCTTCCCCCAGGGATCCCCCCTGGTAAGAAACCCCCAGGCCCCCCTCCTGGCCCTCCCCCGGGCCCCCCTCCCGGCCCACCCCCCAGGTACATGCTGGATGAGGACATGGAGGATGACAGGGATGAAGATGATGAGGCGTATGATCCTGAAAAAGGTAAACACATCTTTTGGATGTTATATGTTGAATAAATGCGCTTTTGCTGTTGCAATTTTTTGTAATGGAGCAAGAGACTAAAGAATTTACAGCAATGTTGCAAAGCTAGATATGACGTAAATATAAATAGGCATTATCAAGTTTAGAAGGTTGTAGTATGGAGGCTTGTGTATTTGCAGAAAATATTTTCAAATTGCAGAACAAAATTTTGACATTCTGCAATATTGCAGAACACTGAAATAAAGTATTTCTACCACTGTTTGATAAAGCATAGAACTACAAAAGGGAAACCATGCTCCTTAATTTAGTTATTAACTGTCTGCAAGTTGACAAGTCCCTTGAAGTAGTCCTTAGGAAACAAGTTGATACCATGGATTTTGTAGCACCGGTAAGACTAGATTGTCTCCTTGGTTGAGAGACTTAAGCGTTGATAGGGAAGTAAATGGAGGAAGGAGGGGTTGAGATGCTTGAATACTGGCGTCGCGGTGGCGTAGTGGCAGGGTGTTTGGCCCCAGAACCCAGAGATACCGGGTTCGAATCCGGGTTCCCTGATTTGTCCCGTTAACGTTGTGCCCTTGGGAAAGGCACTTTACACGACTTTCCCCACTTTACTCAGGTGAAAATGAGTACCTAGCTTCGGTTAGGGACGTCCCTCGGATAGGACTTGAAATGGAGGTCCCGTGTTTGAGGAGAGCCACACCTCTAGCATGTTAAAGAACCCAACACACTTATCGAAAAGAGTAGGGGTCCTTCCGGTGTGTGTGGATCATATAAATCTGTCCGGATATGCAGCTTGTACTCTTCAGTACAAACCTGGTGTGTTACGCCTTCGTGCGGTTTACCGGGTATGCAATACAAACAAACAAGCAAACAAAGACACAAGCGATTCTTGTTCAACTCCATGCTTCTTTGTTTAGTTTGTTAGGTTTACACTGATCCTCTCTCTGCACAGTGGAAGACAGTTGATATTGAAAGATTTTCAATTTTATATTGAACGACAGGTCTTCATGAAGACATTGACATTGATGCTGACCTTGATGATCTCCATGACGATGACATGGATGATGATGATGACGATGATGATGAAGAGTTTCATCACCGTGACGATGACGATCTCCCCAGGAAAGACGATCCAGGTAAGATGACCTCAATTGCGACCTTGAACTCAACAAATAAGTCAGACTCTTGTTTCTACCTTTGTAATCCAAGGTACATTGTATTGCATTATGATAATGTCAGATCATAATGTCTTATATTATATGAGGAACCTGCATATTTAACCTTCTCCCTGCTGCCCAACTCTGTAACCAATAGAGAATGGGGTGCCAAATGGCTACTTCAGTGTGCTAACGGTGTTAATAGATTAGGACTGATCACTACTGCCACCTAGCACAACTGAACCAAACTGCAGTGTGCACACTCAAGGCACACAAGATGCCCCATTGACACTTTGACATTAGAATTACTCCAGGACCTTCACTTAGTGATGGGAAGCCGCTTATGTAGTACCTATTATTATCTCCATGAAAAATGGAGATATTGTTTATGGGTGTGTCTGCTTGTCTGTCTGTTTGTTTGTTTGTTTGTCTGTCTGTTTGTGTTTCTGGACTACTGTAGTCAGCATAACTCAAGAGCCTCTTGATAGATTACGATGATATTTGGTATGTGGGCGGGTGATGTAAAGCCAAAATTCAAGGTCAACTTTGGGCCCCCTGGTATGTGACCTTGGTACTGCAGCAGAACTTCAATTTTTGTACATTGTATGTTTTGACCTGGACGTGCTGTGGTCTTGATTTTTGGGTGGCAGATAGCTTGTGATGTAATAAAGAAGTGGTGTAGGTTTGGGCCCTCTAGTTCCAGTAGCAGTCATACTGTCTCAGTTAATGTTCACTTGAATAATGGCCTTCGTTAATTTCCAGCGAGGAAGGTTCGTTTTGCGGACGATGATGGGGGAGACGAGAAGATTCCCCCGGGTATCACCCCGCTGCAGTACAAGATGTTGAAGATGGCGGGTCAGCAGATTCCCAAGAAGGTAAATTACAGGTTTGCGTAGCAAAACCTTTCTTGGATCCGTTGGCATGTGTGGTGGCTGCCATCTTGAATTTGTGACGTCACAGGGTTGCCATAACATTTTATTGGGAGGAGTGTTTTTTTGGGTCGCTAGCGTTCTCTCTATTTTTAACAAATCGGAACACAACTATCACACATTCAACTCAAATAAAAAGAAAAATTCAATACCAATTCATATTTATAAAAAGACCATGTAATCGCTAAACTAACATAGCAAACTTGAAGTATATGTAGCACAAATACTTAACTCTAGTTTGCAATAAAGTTTGCAATAAAATTCCAGTTTGTGTTCTTTCTATTTCCAGTTGCTTTTTTAGAAATTATAACTGATATCCATTTGGAGAATAATGTTTGGGTCAGGCCACACCAATTTAATTTCTTGGTTAACAGATCTTTAATTTTAGCCAAAAAAATCATGCAAACAGAAGGCTGGGGTGAAAACTCGCACCTGACCCTGTTCACTCCCTGAAATTGTGTGCACCAATGTACAAACTTTCCTCTGAGATTCTGTTTTCCAATCTAGCATTTTTCTTTAAATTCCGTTAACCAAAGAAATTAAAATGGTGTGGCCTAATAGATGGTTAACACTGTGCTGCCCATGCTTTTGTGGTGTACTCTAAGTGGGAACATATCGTTGTGGTTGAGTTACTGGTACATATGCATATACCTACAGGCTGATACCACACACATACCACAAATGTCTGGGCATTTACCTGTTTGTATGACCGTTATAATACCTGCTCGATGTTTCCTTGATAACAGGGAGAAAAGAAGGAGGATAAGGAGGATGACTCAGATGAGGAGGAGGCTGAGGGTCCCGTCTCACGACCTCAGCTGGAGCCAAAACAGGGCCCACAGCTGCCGACATCTGGGCCACCTGGAGCCCCGCCTGGAGCCCCGCCCGGCCCGCCAACGGGGCCACCTCCCGGCCCACAGCAAAACCCGCCAGGTGCACCCCCTGGACCACCACAAGGACCCCCCCCAGGACCCCCGCCAGGGTTCCAAGGACCAAACCTGCCTCCGGGTCTCAGACCCCCTCCCCTGCGAGGACCCCCTCCTGGACCCCCCAGAATGCCCCCTCCAGGCCCCCCTCCAGGGCGCCCCCCTGGTGCACCCCCTGGCCCCCCTCCAGGAGCACCACCCCTCCTTCGAGGACCCCCTCCCAGATTACTCCCTCCCGGCCCCCCTGGTGTACCCCCTCCCCGAGGCATGCTCCCCCGGATGCCCCCTCCCGGTGCCCCCCCTGGCATGCCCCCTCCTCCCGGCCTCTTACCCCCCAGCAACCCCAGCGTGCTGAGTGCCCCTCCCAGCCTCATCAGCCGACCAATGAACAAAGAGGACTCTGCCACTATCGAAAAAAAGCCGACTGCGACCATCACGGCCAAGCCGCAGATTCGAAACCCGACGGCAGACGTCACGAAGCTCGTGCCCGTGTCGGTACGCATTAAACGTGATAATAAAGGAAAGAAGCAGAAGAAGACGACGGCCGTACCAGTCAAGCGAGCGACGGCGGTTACGGTCCCCAGACCGCCATCAGGGCCGGGCTCGGGGAAGAACACAGACGAGGCTTACGAGAAGTTCATGAGGGAGATGGAGGGCATCTTGTAGAACAGGTTCAGCACTTCAGGTGAGAATCTGATTCAAGAGCATTATTTCAATACCTCTTATGCATGACTGTGTGATTTGCCATGTAAAAAATCGTTTTTTCTAGTTATTGTATATAAGTACTGGTTAGTTCTGCTAGTTCATTTTATTGACGCTGAAGAAGAGTGACGGATGTCACTTGAAACGTCCGGAAATAAATCTCCGAATTCTTATCCAGTTGTAGAGTCTGAATTCTCTTTATATATCTTTACCTGGATGTCTAACCCTCACCAACGTATCTGATTCAAGAGAAAACAACAGATCTCGCCCACAAATACGTACATACACACTACTAGTACTACAAGTACATACTGTGCCGTGATCCATTTAATGCATGCCTGACTCATATCATTGGCTGGCAACTTGTTTTCCAAAACATGACACTACATTTAAACATCTAATATAGACATCCACCAAATATGTTTTATCATTATTAAACTGTACTATCATCAGCTATTCCAAGAAACTCAGCTTAAAGTTAAACATTTGAGGGGAGGGGTGATATACAAGTTTTTGGGAGAGATTGATACACAAGTTCATGCAATGTAGCTTTTTTAAACAGTATGCAAACAAAATAGTTGTCTTCTGAAAGTACTGCTAATAGGGGTGGATACCGGTTCGCTGGACCTGATTCGGACCTTTATAACATCCAAGAACCGAGTCCAAAAAACCTGAAAGCCTAAAACCTGAGTCCGAAAAAACCTGAACGAAGTACAAATATATGTTTCTATTTTATTTGATAAAAAGTGTTTTGAGTCTCCCCTCTGACAAAAAAGGCATTTAAAATGAGTGTAACATTCAAATATCAAACACTGGTATATCTTGAAAGTCTTCTCACCAAGAAACTTTTCTAGTTGTGCGTGTCAGTATTAATTCTCTATGCTTAATATTGGTCTAATAAAACAAAACATCAACTGGACAGGATCAGGTCCAGGTTCAGGTCCGGACCTGAACCTAAATCTCTGGACCTAAACTTGGACTTGGACCTTATTAAGCCGAACCAGTATCCACCCCTAACTGCTAATATGTCTTTTTTAAAGAAGTTCAGTGTAATCTTGGCCTATTTTGCCGCCACTCAATTATGCCTGCATGGTAGACATAAAAACAGGAAGATAATACATCCTCAAAGCCCAAACAAAGGGAGGAAATGATATGCATTAGAGAATGCCTCGCAACATTTTTCACCCTTTGTGTCCCATATCCTGTAGGAAGCCGGGAAGAATTGATGACGCAATTGACATGATTATTTGTAAAGCCTCCATGCATAATAAAGCAAATGGACTAGTCAGGCCTCTCTCCTCAAGTCTGTGTGACAAAAGAAGCCATTTTGTTTGCCGCTGGTAAATAGTGTCTATTGTCATACGGAAAGAAAAATCTTCCCAGCTATTTCCTTCCTCTCTTTTCATATGGATGTTTTTGGTAAGCGCTGAGCTGTTCGGAAGTGGTTCAGAATGAAGAGCTTCTATCGTTCTGTGTGTGTTAATGGAATTAGGTCAGGAAATAATTGCTGTGGTTCCTTTTCCTTTTCTGTACAGAAGTCACTAGTCTTTTTGATGTGGAGAGGTCTCCAGGGAGTCCACTGTCGCACCGGTTCCGAGAAGGATGTGTCCCAACGACCCACACTTGGAGGAGAAACACATGGATGTATCCTATGTCGTCTGCGTCTGTCTTTCACCGTGATAACAGTGTAGAGTTGCGTTTTCGTTGGTTCTGATGTATATTCGATGTTAAAAGGTCCTTGTCTTTTCCCCAACGTAGTAAAAACACACCCAAAACTTGTTAAAACGTCTGCATCCGTATCAATCAAGACATTTCAATTACATGTAAAAATACTCTGTATACTTCATTCGTGCAAAGAGTTCATTTGCGTAAAAGTAACTTTTTTAAAACGTTGGGTGAAAACTAGGGAAAAATATGGGATTTTGTTGGAATGTAGTTTTTTTCCATTGTTAATAAATGTTTCTGAAAAGTCGCTAACTTGCTGATATTACTTGTCCTTGTTAAAGATAATGTACTACTACTAGTTAAACACCTTGTTTTTGTATCTATATACAAGAGCTTGAAAAGAGAAATTTCTGTGACTTTAATTCTTTTTCCCCCTTCTTTTCATTTTTGCATCACCATGCAAAACTTCAAACTTCCAAAAACCAAAGTCAAAAGACAGTCTGTTTCTGAACTTGTGCTCCTTTGAAGATACCATACCAGCAAGGAGGTTTCAATCTTGATACCACTTAAAGTTGTTAACACCCTCATATCAAAGTAAGAAACTCTAACATAATCTCCAAGCAGATATACCGGTGGCAATGACAGTATCCAAAGGGCAAAAGCAGTATCCATTGGGCCACCGTATTACTCCAACACCAAGAAAACATGCTGGTATATTTGCAGAGGAAGATAAATTGTGGCAGTGAGCTAGCATCTTGGAATGTTCCATAATCAAAGTAAGAAACTCTAACATAATCTCCAAGTAGATATACCGGTGGCAAAGACAGTATCCAAAGGGCAAAAGCAATATCCATTCAGCCACTGTATTACTCCAAAACAAAGAAAACATGCTGGTACCGGTATATTTGCAGAGGAAGATAAATTGTGACAGTGAGCTAGCATATCGGAATGTTCCCCAAAATAGCCACTTTACTTTGTGAGTTCTGGGTTGTCTGAAAAGTGTGAATGTTTGAATAGTGAGATTTTCCGGTAGGAGTGATCTGATAGATGGTCTGTTGCAGCGTAACCTGTTGGGGCAGGGGGATATGTTACAGTGGCTTGGTCTTCTATAGTGTCAAACTGTAGGGATCTACATATTCGTCATGACAAGGGCCCTCTCCCCAGAGTCAAACAAGGGGTATTTGTTGCAATGACAGAAAGACCATGAGAATGGGCCAATGAAATGGTTTAGAACAGTTTTCAACCAATTAACACGATTATACACTAGGTTTTCCTCTTTCTGACAACATCAGGCGTTACTGCTGCAAGAAATTTTTCTACGAGTTTTATCCTACCCGAAAATGCCAAATTTTTGCGCATCATTATTGACGTGAAAGTTAGAATTTTTTCTTATAATTTACCAAAATTAGAGAGGTCGAAAAAACAAAACTCAGTTGGTCTTGTAGCGGAAGGGATAGGCTTTCATCCCATGCACACAGTTGATTTACTTTGGGGGTGCGCAGCCTCCAATTGAAACCCCAAATAAACTGGGGTGTGCTCCCTTAAGTATTGAATTAGTGTTGTTACATTCAAACTAAACTGTATAAATGTAGGACTGTGTGTGAACACTAACATTTTCAGTTACTCTGTTCATGGAATTTCGCCCCAAAGGGTTGGAATAATCGCATGGCTTCGCTGCCCATCGGTGTATGAAATGACTATTTATCTCTAAAGGAAAGAAATTGTTTCAGTAGGCAGAATTTTACACCGTATCGTATAACCAGATTAAGAGAGTTGGAACTGTTTTGTGGATGAGATTAGCAAAGACGCCCTGCCGTCACTTACTGTCTTTATTTACCTTGATCCTCGGTTCAACTGGATGGGATAAGTCCTGGTTTTCCTCAGATTTCCACTTTCTATTTTTAAGGATAATTACAATGTCCTGAGATTGCGTTTTAATGAAGAAGTAAGAAAAAAATTCTATGAAAGAATGGTTCAGAACGCTTAATGAAAATTAACCCAAATTTACCAAAATGTGTGAACTTTGCTTGCACATAGTTTGCTACATGTATAAATGATGGAAATTGGACCAGGAGGCATTTACATAGTTGTGAGGTTTCTCCTTGGTTGTGTAAGATATCTCCGCACCATGTGATAATTATAGGATGTGGCGGATTGCAACACGCACAAAAAGATGAAAGTCATACCGACAAACGTCTGCAAGGCAATAATTGCCCAATTACACTAATGCAGGGAAACAGTCATCTTAGATAACGATTCTTTTAAGGGAGAAAAATGTTACTTAGGAGACTTTTGGAACCCGATAAGTCTTGTAGAAACCTTTTGTTTCTAGGTGTTTGTAATATCCAGTTTTCAAAGCCACTTAAGAGGACCAAGTCCTGTAATTAAACATCATTTGGGTTTGAAAAGTAGATCAGCTATCTACAACTGTTTAGTCTCTTGTGTCACACAGGTATATTTGATCAAATGGAAGATACCGTATTTTCTTGATTAAAGCGCGCACCCCAATGAAAGTACGCACCCCTGATTTGGGGCTAGTTCCAGACAAATTTGCAGAACTGAAACGTAAACTCAAAAACCCCAAATAAAGAACGCACCCCTTCTCCACTGATCTTGAACACATTTGAACAGGATAAATTCAAATTTATGGTGTTCCTTCTATTATCTCCAGGTCATTTTTCTTATATCAAGGACTTCTACATAATGCCATTCCTTAGAAAAGTTAGATTCATAAAAGATTCTCTTGTTTACTCCGCCAGCATCGTCTCTGCAAACTTGAGGATTGCCTAAGACAAGTTACAAATTGGCAGGTATTGAGCCATGTATTGTTTCACCGCAGCTGGGTTCCTGGTTTGATTAAGCAAGGGTTTGAGTTTGAGGTCCTTTTCCAATTTGTCCTGGCAATAACCTCAAATAAAGCACGCACCCTGACTTTAGCAATGATTTGTGTTGCCTTTTGAATTTTGAAATGTTTAAAAAGTGCGTACTTTATTCGAGACAATACGGTATTCATGTATGCTGTGATTGCATCAGTGTTTAAAATGCGGCGGGCATCCATGAGGAAAATGAGAAAAGAATTTGACAACATGGTCTGAGCTCTAGGGGGTCCAGCAGTCGATGGGCTGCTAGGAGCATGATTGGATCAGACTTCAGTAGCAAAGGGACTACTGTAAAAAGGGAAATGTTTGTGGAGATTTAATTTTGGGGTAGGAAGCATTCGCTGTGGTTTTAAGTTGGCGGTTAAAACTGCCATGCAGGGTTTTACTGCATAAAAGGAAATGTTTTGCGGTGGTTTTAAGTTCATACTGAAGAGATTCACCGTGAAAAACACGAAAATAGAACCACCGCTAACATTTCCCCTTTTAATTACAGTATTTGAATTGTGACAAGGAGGGCAAGCAGTGGCAGCTATAAGTGCTCTACTCTCCAAGCAGAGGTTGATGGAGAATATTGTGACCTTTTTATCACATGCCCCGAGATTGCCGACAAAAAACTGGGCATATGATAAAAAGGTCACAACCTTCTCCCCCAACCTCTCAGTCTGCTTGGAGAGTATCAGTTCTCATATGTCAAGAGGAGTTGAAAGTTTCTCTTTTTTTTTTTCGAAGCAAAGTAAAAAAAACCCAGTCCAAATGCCGTATTATTAAAAGTCTGTCTAATCCGCTGAGGAATGTGAAGTCTTAGTCAAACTCGACAAGCATCTCTCAGAGTAGGCAGAGAATTTCAAACCATTTCTGTCAGACTCAAGAAGGACTTTTTGTGTGACACTGGGATGTCCAATTATTAGTTAAGCATTAAGAAGGATTAGGAGTGGTATTTTGCCCTTTGTCGGTATTTGGGTCATAAGCCAACTTTTTAACTAGTGACGCTATTTTTACCAAACACAATAGTTTTAATTATATGTGTACCTTTGTAACAGTGAACTGTATATTTGTTGACTTGAAAGAACTTAAACTGCAGAATTTCTGCATTGTTGTTTATTATTACAGCATCGCATTCGCAGATACTTTGAAGTATCATTATCAACAGACAATAGTTACACAAAACACACATGTCACTAGTACTCATTCAGGCTTTTTACCAAACATTAGTTTCTTCATAAACAACACAAAACAAAGGGTGAGAGACAAACAGACGATGTTTTCCTATTGCAGAATCTGTGTAACACAGTGTGAATGATGTCTTGTGACTGCACCATAATAGTCGGAAGATGGCATCAAAGATAAGAAGGGTGGAATGCCTGAAGCACATTTTTGTCCCCACACACAAACAGGGTGGGAGACAAATTATCACCGTGGAAGATGTATGGATAACGTAAGTCTGCACCCGTACTTAAAGGATACACCAGCTTGACCCGACCCTTGCCCATAATTTATCTTAGATATACAAATGGACACACCTGTACGGCATTCTTTGTAATCAGCAGATGCTGCGGGCAAAGGTGTAATACAAGTGATTTTTCCTTGGCCCAAATAATTGAAATGTGTCAATTTTTCTTCTGCATTCAATTTCATTCTGTTTATGGTAATTGTTTAGATTTGACAATTTCATTTCATATACTCTGTGAGATGGTAATGATAAGTAACGTTTAGCAAAACTCCACTGTCTAATGCACTTATACACCCAGTACAGGACTTGCGCAGGTAGACATCAGAAGTAACTCTAATTTTTCCTGTATATGCAGGTAGTATTTCTAAGCCCCGAGATGTGAGACTCTGAGTTCTCTCTCACAGAAAGTACTAATTAGAGTGTAATTTAGACACTGATGGATGCAGATGCCATACCTGTGTAATAGGGGTGGGGTTGTTATTGGGCAACGCTATGCTTGGAATTTATAGTGGTGACTGACAAGTAGAGAGTGTGAAATTACTACGACAATCATTTATTTTTAATTTTTACTAGATGTAGCCATTTTATCTTCCTATGGTGAGACATCAATAAGCCTCCACCTTGCAGGCCTTCCTAGGAGGGTATGGGTGGTAGAAATATGAAAAAAATAACGAAGAAAAGTCGAAGATGATACCCTATGGTGGCCAAACTCCACTGGCAAATTATTCTCCTTATAGCCAACATAGTTAGTATGGTTAAAAGACCAGGCATGGCTTAAGGCATGACAACATATTTAATGCTTTTTGTGCCACAATTCCAAAGACCTGTTCTTTGGGTTACTATAGTTCATGTCAATCCCAAACCTGTATGTCCTATAGACTTTTCGCTTCAACATTAGACAGTAAAAGTACTCGTAAATGATGGATGTCACAACATGTAAACCAAAACCCTGAAGGTCAACATCACGGAATACTATTTTGTCCGTTGCTAAGCAACCAGAAACAAGCAGATGATTACAGAGGATGCCGTGGTTTACGCTAGGAAGTCACGGTGATGAAGTCACTGTTTACTTACTAATCTAGTCCTGACAGGTCAGAGCTTGGGTTTCCTTTGTTCTTAGTTTTCTTTTCATAATTTTTGACAGGGGCATGGAAGATGTTATTGTTATACTGACGTCAGGACACACTCCTATATTTATCTTCATGATGTTTGCCATGTTCATGTTAAGTGCTTGAAGTTCGTGATGTTTGCCATGTTTAAGTGCTTCATGG
This sequence comes from Branchiostoma lanceolatum, assembly GCF_035083965.1. NCBI lineage: Eukaryota > Metazoa > Chordata > Leptocardii > Amphioxiformes > Branchiostomatidae > Branchiostoma > Branchiostoma lanceolatum. Next base: position 17,525,988 of record NC_089729.1, read on the forward strand.
ATGCTGCTGAGCATTGGGCTGAAACTTGCCAAAAGCGTGCCCTGAACATAACACAGTGTCATGGCTGATTAAGACAAGGCTTTATAACTGACCCATGATATTGGGAGAGTTAATACTCTGCTTGGCTCATATACACTGCGTGTATGTATACATGTATGCTTGCTTGCTGTCCCATATCAAGTTTAGACAGTCGTAATATTAATGACTTTTCCCAATTGCTTTATCCTTATTGTGCCAGGTGGAACACATGTATTACATACCCTTGCTCAAGTGTCACCCGTTCAAACATACCTGGGTGTTGGTAGCCCTTATTCTCATTTGTTCGTACTTGTACTTGCATAGTGTCATGTTTACCTGGAACTAAGAAATGTGTGTGTAACTCTGCCACTAACACCTGCAAACGCATCCAATCTAGCAAGATATTCATAGCAACAGGAGATGTCCTATGGGGGGGGGGGGGGGTACATGTGAGGTGTGCGTAGTCCAGTGGTTAGCGATCTTGCCTCTGGAACTAGAAGCCCCGGGTTCGATCCCGGCTGTGTCGCTCACCTGACATGCACGCTACCGGAAAGGGTCGCAGTCCTTAGGACGGGACGTTAAGCCGTGGTCCACTGTTCATTGTGCTTGTAAAATCTACAATATGTTTTAGAATGAAAGGGAAACTTTTAAGTGAGTTGGTACAACTGCTCATTATGCTCATATGACCAATCCACAGAGCAGGGGGTCCACAGGGTAGGGGCTTGTAACCACTACTTTTCACGTCAAAATGTGCAAATAGCCATGCCTTTCTTTTTTTAGATTTTACCATGGGTGTTGCAAAAGCACAGCTGTTTTCGGACTAATTGCAGTTTGTTTTGTTCTAAGTAGATGAAGTAAAGCTAACATGTGTCAAAAAATACTTCCTTTGATTTAGTGCCGGGTATAGGTGTGAAGGATCATAAATCAAGGTAAAAGTGTTGAGATAAATGGGGTATTCGTTTTACTATATAATTATGAACTACAGTGAAGATAAGCTCACATGCCTTGTGTATGTGTAATGCAGACATGTTTTCCTAAGACGCTACAGGCAGCACTACATACAATGTATACATGGTTTTATACAATTCTGATATATGATGAAGAATCTGTGTTGACTGTTAGGAAGATGATACTCTTGAAGTAGCAGAATGAATTCAATACTGACAAACGATTTACATTGTAGCAATACATACATGTAAAATGTACATGTTGAGGATGGCTGTGCCTTTCCAATGGCTCATGTACAGGAGTGCCAAAGAATTCATACGAATTTTACGGAATACATACCATCCATTACAGTAACTAGAAACATAGCTACGATCCGTACGGAATACATACGATCCATTACGCGGAATACATACGATCCTTACTAATTTGCTGGCCATCGCGCTAGCACCGAATCTAGCTTTGTCTGGTCCTCCTAGTTGGTCTAAGCCTACATCAGTCTTAATTTAGTGCAGATTGAGATTTTTATAGTTTAGCTGGATGGGATACGCCATTATTAAGCTCTTAAAAGCCAAGATATTGTACAAAGAACTTGTTGTCCCGAGTCCGCCATGTTGAATTTGCCGCCGGTGTTACGTGATCCAGGCACATTTCTTCAAATTAGCAAGGATTGTAATACTATGTATTCAGCATAATGGATCGTATGTATTCCGTAAGGATCGTATGTTTCTGCGTAATGGATTGTATATATTCCGTAAGGATCGTATGTTTCTAGTAATGGATCGTATGTATTCCGTAAAATTCGTATGAATTCTTTGACACCCCTGATGTACAAGGACAGCTAATACGAGTACCAAGGTGGCGATGTTGATGATGATGAAACCAGTGCAATGATTATAATCATGAGGCGACAGCCTAACTCTGAGACTCGTATTCCAGTAGTTTTAATAGAAGAACTTTATTGCACGACAATTGTACATGGTACAAAGTATGGCAAGAATTCGTAAACATAACACAAAGTAGAAGTATAGAATGAAACTTAACATCCTAATTACTAAATACAATACAATAAGGGCTAGCATACGTTTTCGATATAGTGTTGTAATCGAGTTGGTTTAATCATTAGTTTCGGTATTTTTTCTAATGTGAAAGCAGTCGTTTAGATATTTACCTATGTTCGCATTGTGGGAATTGCTGCATTTGAATATGTACTCAAAACGGTCTGTAACATCAAGACTCTTAAAACTTGTGCTTGTTTTGAGAAGTGTGAGTAGCTTATGACGTAAAACATCATATCTAGAGCATTCCATGACAAACTGAAATTCATCTTTAATTTTCATTGGACAAGATGGGCAAAACCTTTGGTCAGGGGCTACATTATAATAGTATCTGCCCGTCTCTATTTTCAACTTATTACTACTAATTCTTAACTGAGTTATCACTTTACGAATATCGATGTTATCTATATCATCAAGATATTGTTCATAGCAGTTTTTCGACTTGTTGAGAATGGCGTAGTGTGCAAGGAAGTCCACCTGACAGTTCTTCAAGGTAGCCAACATGTTTAAAAGATGTGACCCAATATTGTCAAACTCAAAGTATTTCATTTCAAGCACACCTGTCTAAAAATAGTACATGTTGTTTATATGTAGGTCAGGAGTACTCAGTGAGATATAAGAGGTATCCATGTTAATCCTGGGGGCTTGTGGTGCTTGTGTGCTTCGTGCGTCAGGTGAGATTACAGGTAATCCAGGTGTGGCTGGAATTTACGTCAGACTTTCTCTCGGACGTCTTGCCAGGAGCACTTTCACAGCATGAAGCTGCCTGGTCGGTTTGGCTTCACTGTAATGAATGAAAACATGTGGATTTCGCTTTGTTTTTGTTTTCTTGATCTTCCAGACACAACACCAGAATTTACCTCATTCATGAAAAGTATACACTCAGACTCCTTTTGATGGTATGTTCTGGAAGATGTTGTTGATCTCACTGCAAGTGAAAACTATAATGTAACATCAAAATATAGGTCAGTACGTCTGTTGATGTAAAGTTTTTACACATAATTGGTATTTTGAAAATATGTTGCTGAGATTCTTATATTAGTTAACGGAATGAAGTATGAACTAACAAGAGAGCATTTGCTTTCTGGGTGTGATAATCATGAAGTTAAGTTACTTGAAAGTTTTACGTAAGAATGATGCTAAATATGTAGAAATAAAACTACAGTTATACAACATATGTCAAGGATACCCAAAAGCTCTGGTAGTTTAAATTCTGCTTGAATTCACAAACTAAAGACAATGTTTTGTGTTTCTTCAGAAACTGTTACCTTGGGCTGACCTAATTTCTTAAGACGTAGATTAGAAGGCTTGGCGTGCGGTCTGTCTTGTGTCTATGGTCCATGGGAGATGACAGCGTTCCTGCCTTAGGGCCCATTGTCTCTGGATCAATGCACATCTCTGCTAATTCAATACTATATGTGTCCACCTCATACAAGCACAATTTGTGCTTTCAACTGAATCATACCATGTTTTAGAAGCACCATAATCCCTATCTATTATCCATCGTTACGTGTTTTTTAAAGTTATAATATTACATTATATGTGTTAATTTATCATGATAAACATACTTCTAAAGCTTGCACTGTCACAGCTTATGTTTTCATAATAAATCACCATCATGTAAATGCCTATTAAAAGTATTTCATGCACTGATTGCATTGATGTTCCTCAGTCTATAAATAGTAATAACTATAATTATCCATGTATGATGTATGTGTGAGCAGTCTGATACTGACAAGTATGTCAGGCTTCCCAGAAGAACAAGACAACACCTGCTGAGCCTAGGACATTTTCTACGTCAATGAAATGAAGCCTTTTTGTAACTGTCTGTGGCGTTGCGGTGGCGTAGTGGCAGGGTGTTTGGCCCCAGAACCCAGAGATACTGAGTTTGAGTCCGGGGTTCCCTGATTTGTCCTGTTGATGTTGTGCCCTAGGAAAGGCACTTAACACGACTTTCCTCACTTCACTCAGGTGTAAATGAGTACCTAGCTTCGGTTAGGGACGTCCCTCGGATAGGACGTTAAATGAAGGTCCCGTGTTTGAGGAGAGCCACACCTTGAGCACGTTAAAGAACCCACCGCACTTATCGAAAAGAGTAGGGGTCCTTCCCGGTGTGAGTGGTTCAAAACAGTCCTATGGCTGCACATGGGGCAATTGTTGTATTGAGGTCACCAGCGCGCCGAATGGTAGTCGCTACAGACCCTTGCGATCTAGCCCTGCCAAATGTGCGCTCCTCACAATTCAGCCCCTGGCTGTGAAGAGAGAGTATTCGGCCTACACAATAATAACAATAATAACAAAAAAAACATGTTCATTTGAACTATTTGTGGAAACTAGCTATATACAATAACTGATCTCATATCTATTCAAAGATATCAATTTTAACTTAAACCTGGACAACTTTTTTTTATGTTTGTTGAGAGACGTCGTATTGATGGTTGGTTGTAGTTGGGACATAATTATTGTAACCTCCTGCTGGTCTCCTGTTTTCTAGTACATGTACTCTAGAACATACACTCAAGTGTTGCACCAGGAGATGGTTCGAACGAAGGCACTTTGTTACTGTCAATCTACAGCTTTTGATTATATCAATTGGATGCTTGATTAGGTGCTATAATCACATTAAAAATTTATGACAAGTATAACACAGGTACTACATGTACATTGTAAGGTAAGGCCACGCCAATTTATTTTGTTGCTTCTCGGAATAGCCTGTCCTGTTTTTCCCATTTTGAAAAAAAAAAAAATTGGGTCACTATTCCCATTCACAAATTTTAACTCCTAATTTTACAGTCGCAAAACTCAATAGCCACCAAAATAGATTATAAAGGCCTGCACATACCTACAAAGTGTGGTCACATTGATCACAAGTTATAAGTTCATTTATTACAACTATTTCTCAATATCAATCCATATATTTAATACATGGCAAAAGGTAATTTTGTTACTATAGTACGAAATGAGCCATACAAAGCTGAAACTTGAATAATCCTCTTATTCTTTATGTAAACCCTTGTCTTCACCCAAGACTATTTGCAAGATATTTTATTTTTATTTTTTTTCGCCCTGTCACTTCTGAAAAAATCCAAGAAGCAACAAATTAAATTGGTGTGGCCTTATGTAAAGTTGGATGAAATGAAATATGGTGATGATGATTAAGCATTTTCTATCGTTTGGTGACAAAAAAACCAAGGGCAAAATTCATTATGCTGATTAAGCATTGAGTAAGAACAAATTTGTGCAGGAAATTTGCAGATTCCGTTTATTGAGTAAGTCCAGTGTGAGCCAGTATATTTATGTGTGTCCATCTGAACTAGATGTTAAGAGTGTTTTTTAGCCTTTCTTCTCGGATTTACAAAGAAAGGCGGCTGTATCATGGCTGTATCAGGTGACCTTTGTCTACCTGCCAGATCAGGATTCAGTTTCATTTCAGAGCTAATCAGGACCAATTAGGGATTTTTCGAATTTCCGCGAGGTATCACATGAAACTCGAGAAGAGGAAGGACAGATATCTTTTAAGTAATATTGAAAGAGAAAATTAGAAAAAGGAGAAGTCTCTACTGTTCCACACTATCATCCCCATCTTGGTCCTCCAGGATTTCTCCTATAGATATTCTTAGGCCACACCAATTTATTTTGTTGCTTCTCGGAAAAGCCTCTCCTGTTTTTCCCATTTCGAAAAGAAAAAAATTGGGTCACTACATTGTATTCCCATTCACAAATTTTTACTCACGATTTTACTATTTTTCAGTTGTAACATTAGATCTCAATAGCCACCAAAATAGATTATAAAGGCCTGCACAAACCTAAAAAGTGTGGTCACATGTTATCATAAGTTATAATTTTTCATTTATATAAAATCATACATTACATAGCAAAAGGTAATTTTGTTACGGAAATTATGGTACTAGATCAAAGAAAGGGGTTCATTGCATAAAATGAGCCATACAAAGCTGAAACTTGAATAATCCTCTTATTCTTTATCATGTCATGTAAACCCTTATCTTCACCCCAGACTATTTGCACACACACAAAAATTATTTTCATTTTTTTTCGCCCTGTTGCAACAGATAAAATTGTTACAGGTTACAGATCTAGATGGTAAAGGGAGCTTTAAGATTTCAGATTACAATCTTAAGATTAATTTCTTGTTAAAGATTTAAAGGATGACACGATAAACTCTTTAAGAAAATCTGCCATTTCATCTCTTTGAAAGGCTTCATGTGTGCTATTCAGGCTTGCCTATTTTTACTTTTTAGACTGAGATAGATGCCTATCTTCCTGCAATGAGGTGGTATTTTGTTTATCTCTGAAACATCAGCGTTCATGAAAGGGAAAGCTTGAGTTTTGAAATAGGAGATGTGCTATTAGTAAGACATTGTTCATTCCTCCTGCTTAGACTGTCATTGGCATCTAGTGAGTGCCCTTTTAGGAGTATTTTCAGACACATCAGTTTTCTGTCTCTGTCTAATTTAGCATTCTGGCAAAGAGAGCGCTCCATTCTGAAACAATTTTGTGTCTGTACTTTTGTCCTTTGTGACAATATTAGCATCCAACATTTTTTCTGAGAAATTGAGCGCAAACTTTTTGTTTCCATCACTTTTTGTGATTTAGAAGGAAGACGGCTTCTTTTGTCTTTCGAGACGTGTGTAGCATTCAACATTTTTTTGGAAAAATTAAACACAAGCTGTGTCTCAGTCAAATATAGCTTAGAGACAAAGCAAACTTTTGCTTCACTGCAACAATTAGTAGACTGCTAAGAATAGACTTTTTTGACAGCATGTTAGCATTTAACATTTCTTCTGAGAAATTAGATGCATAGTGTTTGTTTACTGTTAGTTTTCTGTTGCTGTGTGATTTAGCAGAAAACTTTCACTGCTTGGAAGCCATTAGGGGACTGAATAGTTTTTTTAGACAAACATGCCATCCAAGCAGGGCTATCTTGCCCACCTATTCTACTACATGTACTTGATAAAATGTAACATCAAAGTAGAGACTCCAAAGTAGTTTCTTTAAAAGGATTTGTTGATTTTGTTAGAACCTGTTGTGAATTGGAATTCATTATAGCACAGAAATGTCAAAAGGTTAACAAACATTTTGGGAAATGGGGAACATTACACAATTATCTTGTTAATTAGGAAACATGTTTGCAAACTGTTCTGGAATATTTTTATATTTTTGTCTTTACACCTTCTACATCTTATGTATACCTTTGTTTTCCGACTACATGTACTGTATTATACTTGAAATGCAATAAAAATTAAAAATAGAATAAAAAATAAAAAAATTAATGCATGGCTGCGGTTCAGTAGGGTAAGAAATTTTGGCTGGTGGCATCATGGTGTTCCTCTGAAAGAGTCTAAAAGACAAATCTGCAGATGTATCTAGCAGTACATCTTATATTTCAAAACTACCATGTCCCAGCATATTGAATACCTCCAGATTTGGGCTATTTGAAAAATTGTACGTGCAAATTTTTTAGAATACCCAAGGTTCTATATAATGTCCTTGGAATACCACATTTATTGCAAACAGGTGCACCACGCCCATCTTGCAATGTAAGATCTTAATATGATTCTTTCAGTTCTGAGGAATGCTTATTGAGAAAAAAACGATAATAGTTCTATTATTCACGCCTGTCAAATTACATGTATTTATCAGTGTCAGAACACTGGAAGACCTTTTATTCCTTTATATGTTCTTATCGGTAGCATTAATAATGCATGACGTGAGAAGGACTTTCGTTTTTTGAATAGAATCTATTGATTAGACCAGCTGCTCATTGAGTCTGACAAGAAGCAATCCAAATATGGTGGTATGCTAGGAAAGATAGCGCAAAGCATTGCCATATACGGTTATAGAGCACAATTGTAACTTTTTAATAGGTATAATACAAACGTACATGTACAAGTTGCAGATAAGGCACTATTATCTATATGCCTGCACAAGGTCTTATGTGGGGATTGAGGCTTCAAAACTCAAAGTTATGATGATTGTTAATATATAAAGAACTGCCAAGTATTGTGTTGTGTATTGTGCAACTTTGGCTATTACAGGTGAATTTCTACAGTTGAAATTTTGTGATCTTATCCCTTTTTTTGCCTGTTGGAAAGACATTTTTAAGAAGGTAAAAAATCACTAATTGTATGCACAAATACATGACCTATTGTTTCACATTAAACTGTCCTCTCAGATAGGCAGAACGTTTTCATTCTTGATCAATCAACAGGGTTGGTCCCAAAATGCATCCCTGTGGGACACCAAACAAGTGTTCATATTAGATGCCTCCAAAGCTTTAGGCTTGGTCCCAAAATGCATCCCTGTGGGACACCAAACAAGTGTTCATATTAGATGCCTCCAAAGCTTTAGGCTTGGTCCCAAAATGCATCCCTGTGGGACACCAAACAAGTGTTCATATTAGATGCCTCCAAAGCTTTAGGCATAAAATGGAAAATGGTATGATTGTGTCCTTGACCCCAACAATCATGAACTGGTAGGTGATCCATAACCTTTTGTATTCATCCCCTGTTAACGCTCTCTGTTTGTTGAAGACAATAATTGACAGGGTTGCGGGGTCGTAAAGTGCATCTTGACCTCGCAGAGGATGTTCCACCAGTTCCGCACCATTAATTATTCACAGGTCCATACTGCTGGCCTTCCATAGAGGTGTACAAACTGTCGTGCATTATGTAACATTCAAATTGGTATTACAATGTATTGCTTCAGATTTGTCATAATTTTGATGTCAATACTTTAATTTGTATCTTAAGCTGGACCTTGTAATTTTATTTCAGATCTGTTCTGAATACATGATTTTTGCCTTGAGTAATTGATAAAGCTAGTGAGATGGAAAAGGTATTCATGACCTCTACGGAGGAAGAAAGACTGACCTCTAGGTCATTTCTCCTTCTTTAGTGCAATGACCTTCAACAACCTTCGCTTGTCGGCAAAGTAGAAGAATTCCATCACAAGGTTTTGTGTCGGGAATTCCCACGATGCCTTGAATCATCTGCTCATTTTTCTCTCTGCCTGATTTGCATACAATGTCACGTAGAAAATGCATCTAAGGTCATCAGATGACAATAAGGGTGAACCTGAACTTCGCAGGGTAGGAACGTCACTTCAGCAGGTGCAGGTGTTCTGTCATCTCCATCCTTTTGATGCATCCCATGACAAAAAACTGACCTGTCACCTTATATAGTTCATTCAACTCAAGCATACTTTTCTTTTGCAGCAAATTGACACATTCTAGTCCATATTCCAGGAAAAATTAGTCTAACTTGAATTCAAAATTGTAGGATTTTGAACAATTTATAGTCTTTCAGCCTGGTATTTTTGTCCAAGTATGAACTGCTTTAGTTATGTCCTTTGATTTGCACGTTGTATTAATGGGAAATGTCAGGTATGGCTTGCTAAAGGTTAATTCAAAGGCCCTCCTCGGTGTGTGAGATGAACTGATTTGCATAAAAGACCACGTTCATATTGGAACGTTCATCTTGCCCTTTTTGATAAAGTGGTAGCCTGTGGCACTAACTACACAGCAAAGATAGATGTTTCACCAAGTCATAATTGGTCAAAATAGTGCTATTTTTACCTCAAAGGCATCCAGAGCATTTTATGAGGCTTGAAACTTGAATACAAAAACTCTAGTTTCTAGTCATTCCTACACATAGTAAGTTTCAATAACACTATACCATTACATATCAACATTAAAGGAGCAAAGATATGATGTCGTTGTGTGATGAGAACTGATAGAAAATCCGCAAGTCCTAATAGACTGATGCTGACTGTCCGTCACAATTAGCGGTTCGACCAATGTCCGTCAAATATTTGCATTTTTATGTTTTAATTTTGCATTTCTACGTTTTGACGAAGGTGGACCGGGCTATCCGTATTGGTCTATTTAGGCGTGTGAAACTAAAAGATCACCATGTAGCTTATTTTTGTGCTGCTTTTGAGCACTTTTGATTAGAAATCTGCACGCAAATGTGGTAAACAGAAGGATTAAATGTCAATTTCATAAAGATTACAGCAACTAGAATATTTCCGGTTTTCAAGCCTCACAAAATGCTCTGGGTGCCTTTAAAGCTCTGAGGTGGCTAGTCCCATGGGATGACAGATAGATGTAATGTATTATGTAACAGTGCGTGACATTATGTAACAATACTTGACGCTTCTAAAAATGAAGTCACTTTTGACATTTTCTCTTACCAAAGATCGGAGAAAATCCAATTTGCCACTATCACAAAATGCATGACCTGACAAGCTCAACATATTTTTTTCTGACCCTTCTTTATAATATACCGAATAGATTCAACAGATTAAAGGCCGAAGCTCAATATTACTTGGAAGTTATTATACCAGGTAGTGACAGGCAGGAATGATATATTTACTAGGTTTTAAGTTTCTGTTTGTTTGGGATTGAATTTTATGTCCGGCTGCATCTGAAAGAAAATGGTGTTTCCTCCATTTTATGCTTCAAGTGTATCACTGTGGACAAACCTTTACAAGTCCTCTGTAGCAGATGATGGTGGATTCCGTCATTTGTGTAAAGTTTTCTTTAGCCTTACTGTCTTTAACTTGCCGTAAATGAGGGGCTAAAGTTTTCAAATGTGCCGCAGTCTTTCATAATCGTCTGTGCTTGTAGACAGGAAATTGGGATTGTCAGCTACTACGCTGTCTTGTATATATCATAAGAGGGAGGCTTTGATGTAAGACTTTCAAATACCGGTAAACACGTACCTGTGTATACCAGGTACAGTAACAGGTGATACGGACAGGTGTCATCTGGGGAGAGGTACAGCCTTGTTGATTTAAGTAATACTTAGTGTTAAGAGTTACTGTTGAAAACAATGAAATGAAAATGTTCAAAATCCAGTTTGGGGCTTAAAAGACTGAAACTCAGAGTGTCAGTGCAGAATAAGAATGTTAAATAAAATGTATTGTTTTGGGTCCCATTTTAATTGATCACCAATTCATTTTATTATATTTAAACATTATTTCATCAATACCTTTAGGGACAATTCCTCTGATATCTACATTTTGTACAAGTCAGTTAAAATCCTCCCACACCATTATTGATGTATATGGCGGTGCCCATCTCCGTAGCCCTGGGGCCACACTGTGGTGCAATCACTGCAGCAGGGGGCTAGTCCACTGGCAGTGAAGTGTGTTTAACTTCCATACTGTTTCAGAAGTATGTACCATTTTTATAAAGTCTTTGGTGACTCAATGCGCCTCTTGTCCAGAGGTGTCCTACCCGGGCTTGAACCCCAGTCCTTCTGGTCCAGAAGCGCAGTCCACTTCACCACATGGACACCCCTTAGTACTATAGTGGGAGAGGTCAAATGCAACAATTTGAAAAACAATCAAATTGAAAGGAAGGATGTACTTTTTTCTCACCTGGTACATTTTTGACAATGAACAATGCACTACATACATGATGTGTTATGGTTTGAAGTCATGGTGGCTATTTGGATTTGTTGTGACTTCGGAAATGCTGTGTTTCCATAATAGATTCCCCTTGAAAAGTCAAAATAAGGTGTCTTTGTCATGTAAATATCAGTAGTCAGGATGCAGTACTTCCAGACAACAACGCTTCCACCACTTCCTGTACCTTCGTGTTTTGAAAGACAATTTCTGAACACCACCACTGAATCTTCTCCCCAATTTGACAGATTGTCAACATGCTTGTAGCGTCAGTCGTAACTTTAACAACAAGTTACCTTGGAAGAAATGTTCCGACATACCTTCCTTGCTGGGTGATGTTCAACTGTATTTACTTGTTATTGATTGATGTAGAGATATCTTTATCCAGACACAAACATTTGTCATTCTCCCGTTGGAAGTAGTTTGTTTGCAAATGGGACTTGACAAGCTACCAATTATTTGCTGGTATGTTGGCAACACATTGAACAAGTTTGGGAATTTGAGAAAACTACTTTGGGAATTCCAGAGGAAATAGTTTCCCATGGATTTCCTAGATGCAACCTCTTTTCCACAACAGGAAATGTTTTTTTTTCCAGGCAACCATCCGAAACATTTGATTGGAATAATTTTAATAATTCTGCATATCCAAGCAACTGTATGACTCACTGTCCTTATTGGACATGCTAGATATATACTGTAGATAATTTATGACATTTTATGGCCATTGAACTTAGACCTGCTGGCAAGTTACTAATTATAGTTTCAGTCATTTTAAGGACTATAAAGACTGATAAAATCTGTGAAGTGATAAGTTTAGGGCAATACGGAAATTCAATGTTACTTCCTTGTCCAGAAAGATACAAATGTATAAGGGTCTGATATACTAGTACATGATGTATACCGGTAGTTAGCTTTTCTCCAAGCAGAGGCTTCGATCGAGAGGGGTAATTTTGTCACGAGGGACGTTAGAAATCCCGGACAAAACTACCCCTCTCGATCGAAGCCTCTGCTTGGAGAATATAGTTAGCATCTTTTTTTTGTACTGTACAATATAGTCCAACAAGAAACAAAGGGTGCCACATGCCTTTGCCTTGGAAGTGTCCAAAGTTCAGTTTAACTATTCTAGCCCAAGGCATACTTGCATCATTAAGCTCAAAGTCATCTTGGAAACAACAAACATTGTTACGGTGGTTGTCTTGGTCTCTAAGGTTACGTAAACATAATTCAACATAATATAACCAGCGTGCCTGCGAAGCTGGTGATTTATGCAGAAAGGTGGTTATACCGGCTTTATAGAACAGATACAGAATTCTACAGACAATATTCTCAGTCTAAAAGTCTAATTGTAATCAAGAGTGTTTAAAAAAGAGTGTGTACACAAAGCTATTCTTTTATAAGGACATTTTAGGCCACACCAATTTAATTTCTTGTTTAACAGATTTTTATTTAAAAAAAAAAAAATTGTAGAAAAAAAATTCAGCCTTCTGTTTTCATGATTTTTTTTTTTCTAAAATGTTTTTTTTTTTAAATAAAAATCTGTTAACCAAGAAATTAAGATGGTGTGGCCTTATGGCATGCGCTGCTCTATTGTCAATGGTGCATTGGTATGCTTTGATCATCATTTATATAACTTACTATACCTTAGGGGTATGTTGACTTATTGGTTGTTCTGTAACTATGGTAACATAACCCACAAATAGAATAGCTGGCCTTGTTGTGAATGACAGCAGCCTAACAGGTTATGATAATCATTATGCAATCTGATAATCAAAAGCCATTCTTGCGGCTTTCCATTCTGTGTGGCAAGTGCTAACTTTATATTGGTCACGTTTAGCTTTTAAGAAAATCCCTAGTATTACAGATTGATCCAGTGGTTTACATGTATACCTTTGAAAACACATTTTTGGTCAAGGCGAGGTCATAGGTACATATTATAGTTTAAGCCCTTCTTTGTGTGAAGGAAGAAGTTATACTTTCCCATTCCCCTAAATAATCCAGTAATTGTGTTACTTTGATATGACGAAACAGTGTAATTTTCCTCTTTACTACATTGTAGATTTGTAACAAGTACAAGCGCTTTAAAGTTGGAGTAAACCTGTTATTAGAGATTGTGTGGCACTATTCAAAGTCGGATTAAGGCTATAGCCTTGACAATTTTCCTCTTTACTACATTGTAGATTTGTAACAAGTACAAGCGCTTTAAAGTTGAAGCAAACCTGTTATTAAAGATTGTGTGGCCCTATTCAAAGTAGGATTAAGGTTATAGCCTTGACAGGTTAATCTTTTTGTCATCCTCTTGATTACTGGTTGTCAGGATGATTGTTATCTTCAAACAAGACTGTTGTCTATGATGTGTATAACTGGTCTCACCTTGGCCTATATGTATATCAGGGGTGGTTACAGTCAGTAATAGCTATGTGTCGTCAGCCCCTTTAGTGACTCCTCCGGGCAAGGTATGTATGAGGATCCCTCCCGCAGAGGCTTAACTAGGTTAAAACGGCAACCTGCCTTCGGGCAATGCTTTCAGGTGAGATGTCAACAGAAAAAAAATGCACTCAAGAAATGGTTTAGTTTTTTGTTTAGAATGAAGATACTCTGACAATTATCTTATTGTTAGTGACTGACGAAAGACAGCGGATGCTGTCTGAAACGTCTGACTGTTTCAAAATTTTATCCAGTTGCTTGAGTAACTATTTTTGACGTACTCTGACAATTGTTAGAATTATACTCTGACGTCGTGTAGCACTAGTTTCCCCATGAACAAACTAATCGCAAAGCAAAAAGTGTTAACTTCATAAAAAAAAATTGCAACAGCTTACTTTCAGAAAACTCGTTAAGATACTTTGGTGCATCTGTTAAAAACAGTTTGAAAGGTATAGCAATGTATTATTGCAGTGTCAAACAATGCGCTTGTGATCAACAGCTAAAACCATTAAAGTTTGCTTGAACATGTATTAATAACTGTTATGAAACTTTGACCTTTGATGATATTTTCCAGTATGAATAAATATACCATTATCATTCATGTGCATCAAATATTATTCGTAACCCAAATTCCGAGTTTACGTGCAGACCTAACATCAAAATGCACGAACACTTTATTCAATATGACAAGTGAAAAATTACATAGTACATAACAATCTGTCCTTGACATTAATTACTGCCTCTGTTTTGCTTCAAAAATAAGTTTCGTTCGTTACATGATGCCAGTTTCCAATCATTAGGCCACACCAATTTAATTTCTTGGTTAACAGATTTTTTTTAGATTAGATTTCAGCAACAAAAAAAATCATGAAAACAGAAGGCTGGGGTGAAAACTTGCACCTGACCCTGTTCACTCACTGTGTGCACCAAAGTACAAACTTTCCTCTTAGATTCTGTTTTTCTGTTGATTTTCCAATCTAGCATTTTTTTTAAAATTCTGTTAACCAAGAAATTAAAATGGTGTGGCCTTATGCCACACTCAGAGAAATGGCTTTAACTGTAAAGGTTAGACTATGAGTGATAATTCTTTACAAAGCCTTCAGCATAGCATAATGTAATCTTTGTATCCTATGATATGGGATACTGACGTTAGTAATCTTTTGGATGTTGAGTAGGCAACCTAAAAATGTTAACAGTACCTATAAATACAATTTCACTTTATTCCAATGATCAGCGGTCGATTCCATATAAACCCTGTTCATGTATACAGGCTTTGCATGTGCTTTGCAGTGGAGGCTGGTTATATAATATGGAATCCAAATAGCTATAGTGGCGTAGTGGCAGGGTGTTTGGCCCCAGAACCCAGAGATACCGGGTTTGAATCTGGGGTTCCCTGATTTGTCCCGTTGACGTTGTGCCCTTGGGAAAGGGACTTTACACGACTTCCCCCACTTTACTCAGGTGAAAATGAGTACCTAACTTCGGTTAGGGACGTCCCTCGGATAGGACGTTAAATGGAGGTCCCGTGTTTGAGGAGAGCCACACCTCGAGCACGTTAAAGAACACACACGAAAAGAGTAGGGGTCCTTCCCGGTGTGTGTGGATCATATAAATCTGTCCGGATATGCAGCTTGTACTCTTCAGTACAAACCTAGTGTGTTACGCCTTCATGCGGTTTACCGGGTATGCAATACAAACAAACAAACAAACAAACAACTCATCACACTTGAGCCCTGCATAATGATTTGGCAGTGGTTTTATTTCATGGTAGGAGGGAAAGGGAGGTGTTTGCAGTTGAAACAATTCTGTAGTAGAGTAGTAACGTACATGTACAAGGGAGACCTAGTCACGGTGTTATAAATTTGTGGTAACATTAGAGAAGTAAAAAAAAAACGAGAAAACAAAACCACAGTTTCACAGTGAAAGTTTTACGATTTACAATACAGTAATACTGACTACAGCAGGTCCCAAGATGTTGGAATTTTGTGAAAAAAAGAGGTCATCAACCTGTAGTTATTGTTACCACACCTGGAGATATTCTGAAGGCCAAGGTTGTTTCCTGTCAACATTCATTATACATTTGTACTACACTACAGTGCAGAAGGAATGCCACGCAACAGCCTTTGCCAAGAATTAGCGGTAGAGTTTAAATCATTAACAGTTTGGCACGAAGTGGTGCTAAAGTTTTGTACAGTTGAGAGTTTTTTTCTTTTCTTTTTTTCAAACCCGCTTTCCTCAAAATTAAGGATTCATGATATATTGACAAATATTTTAAGTTAACTTCTTACGACATGTGTTTTGGAGTAAGTACCTCACCTGAGGTGGAAGTTTCATATAATCGCACTAATAAGTTCTTCAGGTGCAGGATTAAGTAATTATCGGATACCGATAATCCTATCACAGCTAAGCTATAATTATCTACGCCGAGGAACTCGGAGTAGATTATGTTTTTGGTTGAGCCGGATGTTGTGTGGGTCTGTATGTATGTCAAGAGCATAACTCAGGAAACCTTTCATGGATCTTCATGATATTTGGTAGGTGTGTAGTGGTTGTGCAAAGGAAGGTCAAGTTCAAAAATCGTTCACCTGGCGTTTTCTAGCAGTACTGCAGCGGACTTTTAATTTTTCTGTGTTTGTATGCAGGCAAAAAAAGTGACGGAAACGTTGATGGATCTCAATGATTTTTGGTAGGTAGGAAGAGATTGTAGAAACGGAGGTCAAGTTTAAACATGATTTATCTGGCGCTTTCCTAAAGTACTGCAGCAGGCTTTGTGTGTGTGAGAGTTTGTATGTCGCCAGCATAACTCGAGGAGCTGTTGACGGTTGTGCATGATATTTAGTGGATAGTTAGGGGTGTCAAAGAGGAAGGTCAAGTTCGATAATGGGCCTCCTAGCGGGTATATGAGGTACTGCAGCAGAGCTTCAACGTTTGAGGCCAAATTTTCTGGAGGCGTCAAGTTCATGATTTTTAGGTAGTATATAGCTTCTGGGACGGCAAGTGAGTGGTGTGAATTATGGCCCCCTAGCTGCTCGTTTGGAACTGCAGTTGGCGTTTTTGTTAATACCTTTGGAGACGAATAACTTCAACAGGGATTGAAGAATTATCATAATTTATGGCATGTGGATAGTTTCGGTGATGCTTTACATAATTGAATACTTGTCATGCAAATAAGACAATGATTTGCATAATGAATGAATAAAGTTTATTAATCCACCAAAAGCTTGTAGTAGAATTTTATGCAAGTGCTATGGTAATGATTTTTAAGTGGTGTATTGCTCTTGGGGCAGGGAGTAATTGATGTAAGTTTAGACCCCCTGGTGGCTTGCTGAGAACTGCAGTGGGCTTTTTTTATGTTACCTTTGGAGGCGAATAACTCCGATAGGGTTTGATGGATTTGCATTGTTTTGAATAGGTAGCTTATTGAGGTAATGATTAACAAATAACGACGTACGAAATTGTAATCAGGTGCTAATTAAGTGATGAAATAGGCTTGTTCATAATTGCGTTAAAGTTACCTCTTGTCGACCTATATCTAAGGACAACACCTGCTTGTCAACAGAGCTGTGTAAAGAGATTGATGCTCTCTGGTGACAACTGCCACCGGCCAAATTACACTCCCGCTGTGAACGTAGCTTATATCAACAAACAAAGGGCTGTGCGGGGCAAGTCAAAACAAACTTTGGACACGGCTTTTCTGGATTCACCATCATGTTTCAACTGCTCAAGTGTGTAAATACAGGGCATGTTGCAAGAATTCTTTAAAAAACAATGAAAATGTTGGCGATCGATGCATATAAGGAATTTGTGCAAGCAGCAGGCACTACCGAATGCATTTTACTAAGCTTTATGTGGTTTGTAAAATACCGTTGTATATTCACACTGGATGTGGACCACAGTCCTTCGTAGATGAGAGTAAGAAAAGGTTCTTGCACAGATAGCGAACATCCTCAATACCAGGATAATCTTCAAAACAGACCCGTGCTACCCATCAGGAGCGCTAGCGTTGTACGTCTATAGGACCAACCCATGGCCAGAAGCAGACAAGCACAATGTGCAGCACCTGACTGAACTCCTCTCCAGGGTGTTTCACATCAAAGACAGAGACACACGAAAAAAGATATCCTAAAACAATAACAGGTCTCACAAATCTAACAGTCTCAAAAAAACAAGTGAAACAGGAGGCTTGAGAGAGATATTGTCAATAGCAGTAGGGACAAGAGTCATGGTCACTGCCAACGTTAACGTTTCAGACGGAATTGTCATTCGCAACAGTAGTAGACATTGACCGTAAACACAGGTCATGATGTCCACACCATCCTCGTAAATGGAACAGGGGGTGATGACAGTTGGTACACAAGACGCCAATCCTACACAGGTCCATATTTCAGCCGATGGAGTGAAGGTCTATTAGCTACCACAGTCACCAAACTATAGACCACAGTCAACAGCATTAACATCGATCTTCAAACCACACTCCTTGCCTGAAGCAGCCTTGATCGATAGATTACAAAAACTCATATTTTTAACTTTCAACTGATATCTTGACAATTTTCCTTGGTGATTGCAATTTCGACCTCTTCCTCCCCAAATCCTCATTATCTGTAACGGGACAGTTCAAGCTCCCACCGCTGACAATAGTACCCTTCTAGATCACGTTTGTGGACATGTACAAGACAGTATCAGATCTAGAGTTACTGTTATGGGCACATACTATACAGACCATGACATGGTCTGTGTTGCCTTGATGATATAACATTAACAACAAACTGCTACTTAAGGTAATCCTGCCCATATACACAAAGCTACATTTTTAACGTGTTAACCCTTGGCACATATAATTCGAACGCTCTTCTAGCGACAGCAATACTTACCAAGGTATTGCTTGTAATATACATTTCCTATCTGTTCATTTCCCAAGATAGACTCAAATTAATATATGAGGTAACATTTATAAACATAATAGATTTTCAAATTGTTCTCTGCACTCTTTATAGAAACCCTTGCTTATTCGGCGAAGATATGTGTTCGTGGAACTCTAGTTATATATAATCCTGCTTAAACGAATTATCTGGTCCGTTGGTGTATTTGTTGATGAAAAGATGAGAGGAACTACAGCCAATTGAATTCGGAGCATTCCCATGCCACATGTAAAAGGTTTACAGTCTTTGTCAACGACCTCGCCAAAATCTGTTTTGACAGAGTCTGTGTCACTCACCGGTCATTGACATGCTCAGCAAACCAGCGAACAATAGAAATCTGATGATGAGTCAAAACCATTGTGCTTTTTACACATTGATTTATTACCTAATGCTACCACTGGCGGGGGACAATTCAATACAGATTTACTACTTTGATAACCTCTAGTCTGTATAACACAAACTCCAGTTGTCTGGGGGTTTCTCTCCCCTCCCCGCGGAGTTTGTGCTCGACTTGCTCTAAGCCAGGAGAGCTGTTATCAAAAATAGTAACACCAATCAGGGGCCAGGATTTCAGCCAGGTCCCCATTGCCAGCTAGTTAGCGTGTCTTGTGTTCGGAGCCAATTACAGGACGGCGAGCGGTCACAGGAGGCTTGATTGAATTCAGGCTAGATAACCTCCATTGCAGGCTCCCTCTAGCCTGGAGTCCAGCCTTATTAGCTTTTCCGTTCGCTTCCCAATATTGGCGAGGAGCGGAGCTTGGGTAGCGAACGGAAAGCTAATAAGGCTGGACTCCAGGCTAGACTCCCTCCGTCTGTTTTCTTTTTCATGGTAACGTTTTCTTGTTCTTATTGCTGGCCAAGAAAAAATGTGATGAGAAAACAGTAACTTCAAAAAAGAAATTAGCCAGAAGGAGCCTGCAACGGAGGCTACTACTTTGACACCTTAATCATATTTTGTCAAGACTTCAGATCAGCTTTGCCAAGAATGAGGACATTAACTTATTAGTACTCCTTCGTTTTGTGTCACAGGTGTGTGTCATGCTGATTGTAGAGTTTGGGGTGCACCCACTGCAGTCTATGTGTTTATTATTATTTAGAACATGTAAATACTGCATGTCAAATACGGTGGAAGACGAAACTCATTTTATTTCAAGTTGCCCGTTCTACGATCAAGAAAAAAAGGCGCTGTTTAAAGAGGCCACCAAATTCCATCCAAACTTCTCCATGTTTACAGACCAAAAGAAAACTACAGACTTCTGTTAACATCACAAAACCCACACATTACAGAAAAAGTTGGAGCATTCGTCTTCCACTGTCTCGAAAAAAGAAGTCAAACCCAAATAAGATAGAATTTAGTGTTAGTATTTGAACAGTAGAATAGTCGCATGCTATATTGTTACCAATTGTCTGTCCGTCCTTCTATGTTTCATGTACTTGCAATTAGCCTACGAGCAAGAACTTGCAATAAACTTATTATTATTATTATTAGACTTGCTTAATATACAAATTAATGTATTTCACTCAAAATGTTTTGTTCTTGTAACAGCCAAAACAGTTATTGTCTCTCGATCAGATAAAGACAAATCCTGTCTATAAACTTGTTTGAAACACCCAGAGTTGTGGAAGATAGATTTTGATAAGGCAGAGTAGTGCTCTAGTGAGCATGCCAACCACAACAAAATGGTGAATCCTCTGGTCTGGTTTTCAATGCAGAAAATACCATTATCATACACTCTTTGTTGAAATAACTACATGTACAAATCTTGTTAACTGATGATCAGCAAATATCATGATGAACAAAGGAAAAATTTACAGACCTTTGAACTCATTTTCAATAAAACGTTACATCAAACATTTGTCACACTAAGGCCATACCAATTTATTTTCTTGGTTAACGGAATAAAAAAAAATCTAAAAAATGCTAGATTGGAAAAACGACACGAAAACAGAATCTCAGAGGAATGTTTTTACTTTGGTGCACACAGTTTCAGGGAGTGAACAGGGTCAGGTGCAAGTTTTCACCCCAGTCTTCTGTTTTCATGATTTTTTTTGTGTGCTAAAAATTAAAAATAAAAATCTGTTAACCAAGAAATTAAATTGGTGTGGCCTTACCTAAGGCCACAGCAAGTAAATTTTATGGATAACATCCTCCGCAGACTCCAAAATTAATGAGATAGGGCACAAAAAAAACAAGGCGGGCCAAAAAAAACAAGATTACTATATTTTCAAATTCTGAGATCATAAGTCTTGTTAAACAAGAATTGAGGCGACGAAATATGATATCATAACCAACAGGTCTTTTATTCCTGTATTCAGCCAATGAGGTTTCATATATAATAATGCAGAAAAGAGCTTGTTGTACCATCATCTGATTAAGAAGCAACTACACTGGGAATTCATATGCGATGAAACACCTTGTGTATACAGCTCGATCAACTAGACCCCCCCCCCCATTATTCATATAATGTTCTTGCTAGAACAAATGCAGAAAACAGCTTGTTATTATACCATCATGGACAGGAACTACACTGGGTATTCATATGCAATGAAACACCTTAGACTGTCAACGTTTACGACATATTTGCCAATTTTTTGCATGTTGACCACCGTCGGAGGGCAATGAAATTTCTTGTTTTTTATTTCGAAATCAGGCAAAAATTAATGAGCGCGCTGATGTCATCCATAAAAATTACTTGCTGTGGCCTAATAATGAATGGCGCCAAACTAGATAATGAAACATGCAACCTAGTTGCCTAGCACCACATGCCTGGATCTCTCATTTTTTCTGTTTGCTGAAAATTTTGACCTACAGTCGTACAAACATTCACCCTTGAGTTTGTCTGTGTGTGATTACAAATTGCGAAGTTGTTCTGAATCACAAAGTGACATATGATTCCCTCAAACCTACCATAGATACCAGACTGTCAAGTACATATCATGGCTTCAAGAGTTACTCTCGGATTAGGAAGTAAACTGATCAGACATCAACAAGCTTTGTTGCCATAGTGACAGCCTTACTTTTTGGTCATCAGAGTCCTTGGAACAATTAGCAACATCAGGAACAATTTCGCCTATTAATTATATGTCTCCTCCATGTGTTGACATATATATAACAGATGACAAATTGTACTTGCACATACCAAAAATGTCCTGCCAGCTACTATCAGATTCTATGGTGTACCAATACAGTACTTGCCATCTTTTATAATTGATTGAAAGTTTATTGCAAATTCCTGCCCGTAGGCTAATTGCAAGTACATGTACATGTATACGTAACACAGAGTGGACGGACAGATAATGATGAACAATATAACATATGACTACTCTAGTCTTAACTACTGACACTAAGTTCTAGCTTATTGGGTTCGGCCTCTTTTATAAGAGCTGGACTATCTTCTTTTGCATACCCACATCAGAAATCTTGATATATTTAAGACAACATATTGGTTATAGTGCTCCAAGCACTATTGAATGGTCCAGTAGATAGGAGTCTACTTCTAGACCAAAAGGTCAATAATTCAAATCCTATATACATATTTGTAAGTAGCTGTTGCTGCAAGGCTGACTTGCATGTTAACCTTCTCCCTGCTGCCTAACTCTGTAACCAATAAAGAATGGGGTGCCAAATGGCTACTTCAGTGTGCTAAAGGTTTACACTTAAAAGGATGCAGTCCATTGGATGGGATGATGAACCAACACTGGTCATCTGTTCACTCTGACTCTTTCTCAACCAATAGAAGATAACCTTTTCAATCAAATCAAATTTCGATTTGATGAGCATGATCTTGAGATATATTTCCATCTTTTTTTAGGAAACAAAATTTCTTGATCAGGTCATCGATCAGCAGTATAATAGCCATAAATTCTATATGTATGGCACCTTGCCTTGTAACTTGTAAGCAAAGTGATGCTACAGTTACTGTACTAAAAAATGTCAATTGAAAAACTTTCAAAAGTAAGTTAAATCCCTCTACTATGGGACCCGACCCATTTACATGTATCTAGTCTGTATTTATCAGAAGTGAGCAGCTCTGCCTCTAAGGCCACACCAATTTAATTTTTTGGTTAACAGATTTTTTTTTTAAATTTTAGCACAAAAAAAAAAATCATGAAATGAAAACAGAAGGCTGGGGTGAAAACTTGCACCTGACCCTGTTCACTCCCTGAAACTGTGTGCACCAAA